>NC_081526.1:21958333-22260058 GCF_030273125.1 Centropristis striata | reverse complement strand
AAATCACAAGAAAAGAATCAAAATGATATTTGGGTCTTACAGTGTTAAAACATGACTGCTTCTGGCAAAAACAGCCTTATTTCGACGAGAGAAGAAACAATTCAAGTCAATCATTCAAAGTAATGATGATGAATCAATAAATCACTACAGGGATTGAATATCAGTCAAAATGCATGTTTCCTTGTTGAAATGAGTTGAAATCACAAGAAAAGAGTAAAAATGATATTTGGGTCTTACAGTGTTAAAACAAGACTGCTTCTGGCAAAAACAGCCTTATTTCGGCGAGAGAAGAACAATTCAAGTCAATCATTCAAACTAATGATGATGAATCAATAAATCACTACAGGGATTGAATATCAGTCAAAATGCATGTTTACTGCTTTTAATGAGTTGAAATCACAAGAAAAGAATCAAAATGATATTTGGGTCTTACAGTGTTAAAACATGACTGCTTCTGGCAAAAACAGCCTTATTTCGGCGAGAGAAGAACAATTCAAGTCAATCATTCAAACTAATGATGATGAATCAATAAATCACTACAGGGATTGAATATCAGTCAAACTGCATGTTTCCTGATTGAAATGAGTTGAAATCACAAGAAAAGAATCAAAATGATATTTGGGTCTTACAGTGTTAAAACATGACTGCTTCTGGCAAAAACAGCCTTATTTCGGTGAGAGAAGAACAATTCAAGTCAATCATTCAAACTAATGATGATGAATCAATAAATCACTACAGGGATTGAATATCAGTCAAACTGCATGTTTCCTGATTGAAATGAGTTGAAATCACAAGAAAAGAATCAAAATGATATTTGGGTCTTACAGTGTTAAAACATGACTGCTTCTGGCAAAAACAGCCTTATTTCGACGAGAGAAGAACAATTCAAGTCAATCATTCAAAGTAATGATGATGAATCAATAAATCACTACAGGGATTGAATATCAGTCAAAATGCATGTTTCCTTGTTGAAATGAGTTGAAATCACAAGAAAAGAGTAAAAATGATATTTGGGTCTTACAGTGTTAAAACAAGACTGCTTCTGGCAAAAACAGCCTTATTTCGGCGAGAGAAGAACAATTCAAGTCAATCATTCAAACTAATGATGATGAATCAATAAATCACTACAGGGATTGAATATCAGTCAAAATGCATGTTTACTGCTTTTAATGAGTTGAAATCACAAGAAAAGAATCAAAATGATATTTGGGTCTTACAGTGTTAAAACATGACTGCTTCTGGCAAAAACAGCCTTATTTCGGCGAGAGAAGAACAATTCAAGTCAATCATTCAAACTAATGATGATGAATCAATAAATCACTACAGGGATTGAATATCAGTCAAACTGCATGTTTCCTGATTGAAATGAGTTGAAATCACAAGAAAAGAATCAAAATGATATTTGGGTCTTACAGTGTTAAAACATGACTGCTTCTGGCAAAAACAGCCTTATTTCGGTGAGAGAAGAACAATTCAAGTCAATCATTCAAACTAATGATGATGAATCAATAAATCACTACAGGGATTGAATATCAGTCAAACTGCATGTTTCCTGATTGAAATGAGTTGAAATCACAAGAAAAGAATCAAAATGATATTTGGGTCTTACAGTGTTAAAACATGACTGCTTCTGGCAAAAACAGCCTTATTTCGACGAGAGAAGAACAATTCAAGTCAATCATTCAAAGTAATGATGATGAATCAATAAATCACTACAGGGATTGAATATCAGTCAAAATGCATGTTTCCTTGTTGAAATGAGTTGAAATCACAAGAAAAGAGTAAAAATGATATTTGGGTCTTACAGTGTTAAAACAAGACTGCTTCTGGCAAAAACAGCCTTATTTCGGCGAGAGAAGAACAATTCAAGTCAATCATTCAAACTAATGATGATGAATCAATAAATCACTACAGGGATTGAATATCAGTCAAAATGCATGTTTACTGCTTTTAATGAGTTGAAATCACAAGAAAAGAATCAAAATGATATTTGGGTCTTACAGTGTTAAAACATGACTGCTTCTGGCAAAAACAGCCTTATTTCGGCGAGAGAAGAACAATTCAAGTCAATCATTCAAACTAATGATGATGAATCAATAAATCACTACAGGGATTGAATATCAGTCAAACTGCATGTTTCCTGATTGAAATGAGTTGAAATCACAAGAAAAGAATCAAAATGATATTTGGGTCTTACAGTGTTAAAACATGACTGCTTCTGGCAAAAACAGCCTTATTTCGGTGAGAGAAGAACAATTCAAGTCAATCATTCAAACTAATGATGATGAATCAATAAATCACTACAGGGATTGAATATCAGTCAAACTGCATGTTTCCTGATTGAAATGAGTTGAAATCACAAGAAAAGAATCAAAATGATATTTGGGTCTTACAGTGTTAAAACATGACTGCTTCTGGCAAAAACAGCCTTATTTCGGCGAGAGAAGAACAATTCAAGTCAATCATTCAAACTAATGATGATGAATCAATAAATCACTACAGGGATTGAATATCAGTCAAAATGCATGTTTACTGCTTTTAATGAGTTGAAATCACAAGAAAAGAATCAAAATGATATTTGGGTCTTACAGTGTTAAAACATGACTGCTTCTGGCAAAAACAGCCTTATTTCGGCGAGAGAAGAACAATTCAAGTCAATCATTCAAACTAATGATGATGAATCAATAAATCACTACAGGGATTGAATATCAGTCAAAATGCATGTTTACTGCTTTTAATGAATTGAAATCACAAGAAAAGAATCAAAATGATATTTGGGTCTTACAGTGTTAAAACATGACTGCTTGTGGCAAAAACAGCCTTATTTCGGCGAGAAAAGAACAATTCAAGCCAATCATTCATACTAATGATGATGAATAAATAAATCACTACAGGGATTGAATATCAGTCAAAATGCATGTTTCCTGCTTGAAATGAGTTGAAATCACAAGAAAGAATCAAAATGATATTTGGGTCTTACAGTGTTAAAACATGACTGCTTCTGGCAAAAACAGCCTTATTTCGGCGAGAGAAGAACAATTCAAGTCAATCATTCAAACTAATGATGATGAATCAATAAATCACTACGGGGATTGAATATCAGTCAAAATGCATGTTTACTGCTTTTAATGAGTTGAAATCACAAGAAAAGAATCAAAATGATATTTTGGGTCTTACAGTGTTAAAACATGACTGCTTCTGGCAAAAACAGCCTTATTTCGGCGAGAGAAGAACAATTCAAGTCAATCATTCAAAGTAATGATGATGAATCAATAAATCACTACAGGGATTGAATATCAGTCAAACTGCATGTTCCCTGATTGAAATGAGTTGAAATCACAAGAAAAGAATCAAAATGATATTTGGGTCTTACAGTGTTAAAACATGACTGCTTCTGGCAAAAACAGCCTTATTTCGGTGAGAGAAGAACAATTCAAGTCAATCATTCAAACTAATGATGATGAATCAATAAATCACTACAGGGATTGAATATCAGTCAAACTGCATGTTTCCTGATTGAAATGAGTTGAAATCACAAGAAAAGAATCAAAATGATATTTGGGTCTTACAGTGTTAAAACATGACTGCTTCTGGCAAAAACAGCCTTATTTCGGCGAGAGAAGAACAATTCAAGTCAATCATTCAAACTAATGATGATGAATCAATAAATCACTACAGGGATTGGAATATCAGTCAAAATGCATGTTTACTGCTTTTAATGAATTGAAATCACAAGAAAAGAATCAAAATGATATTTGGGTCTTACAGTGTTAAAACATGACTGCTTCTGGCAAAAACAGCCTTATTTCGGCGAGAGAAGAACAATTCAAGGCAATCATTCAAACTAATGATGATGAATCAATAAATCACTACAGGGATGGAATATCAGTTAAACTGCATGTTCCCTGCTTGAAATGAGTTGAAATCACAAGAAAAGAATCAAAATGATATTTGGGTCTTACAGTGTTAAAACATGACTGCTTCTGGCAAAAACAGCCTTATTTCGGCGAGAGAAGAACAATTCAAGGCAATCATTCAAACTAATGATGATGAATCAATAAATCACTACAGGGATGGAATATCAGTCAAACTGCATGTTCCCTGCTTGAAATGAGTTGAAATCACAAGAAAAGAATCAAAATGATATTTGGGTCTTACAGTGTTAAAACATGACTGCTTCTGGCAAAAACAGCCTTATTTCGACGAGAGAAGAACCATTCAAGTCAATCATTCAAAGTAATGATGATGAATCAATAAATCACTACAGGGATTGAATATCAGTCAAAATGCATGTTTCCTTGTTGAAATGAGTTGAAATCACAAGAAAAGAGTAAAAATGATATTTGGGTCTTACAGTGTTAAAACAAGACTGCTTCTGGCAAAAACAGCCTTATTTCGGAGAGAGAAGAACAATTCAAGTCAATCATTCAAACTAATGATGATGAATCAATAAATCACTACAGGGATTGAATATCAGTCAAAATGCATGTTTACTGCTTTTAATGAGTTGAAATCACAAGAAAAGAATCAAAATGATATTTTGTGTCTTACAGTGTTAAAACATGACTGCTTCTGGCAAAAACAGCCTTATTTCGGCGAGAGAAGAACAATTCAAGTCAATCATTCAAAGTAATGATGATGAATCAATAAATCACTACAGGGATTGAATATCAGTCAAACTGCATGTTCCCTGCTTGAAATGAGTTGAAATCACAAGAAAAGAATCAAAATGATATTTGGGTCTTACAGTGTTAAAACATGACTGCTTCTGGCAAAAACAGCCTTATTTCGACGAGAGAAGAACAATTCAAGTCAATCATTCAAAGTAATGATGATGAATCAATAAATCACTACAGGGATTGAATATCAGTCAAAATGCATGTTTCCTTGTTGAAATGAGTTGAAATCACAAGAAAAGAGTAAAAATGATATTTGGGTCTTACAGTGTTAAAACAAGACTGCTTCTGGCAAAAACAGCCTTATTTCGGCGAGAAAAGAACAATTCAAGTCAATCATTCAAACTAATGATGATGAATCAATAAATCACTACAGGGATTGAATATCAGTCAAACTGCATGTTTCCTGATTGAAATGAGTTGAAATCACAAGAAAAGAATCAAAATGATATTTGGGTCTTACAGTGTTAAAACATGACTGCTTCTGGCAAAAACAGCCTTATTTCGGTGAGAGAAGAACAATTCAAGTCAATCATTCAAACTAATGATGATGAATCAATAAATCACTACAGGGATTGAATATCAGTCAAACTGCATGTTTCCTGATTGAAATGAGTTGAAATCACAAGAAAAGAATCAAAATGATATTTGGGTCTTACAGTGTTAAAACATGACTGCTTCTGGCAAAAACAGCCTTATTTCGGCGAGAGAAGAACAATTCAAGTCAATCATTCAAACTAATGATGATGAATCAATAAATCACTACAGGGATTGAATATCAGTCAAAATGCATGTTTACTGCTTTTAATGAGTTGAAATCACAAGAAAAGAATCAAAATGATATTTTGGGTCTTACAGTGTTAAAACATGACTGCTTCTGGCAAAAACAGCCTTATTTCGGCGAGAGAAGAACAATTCAAGTCAATCATTCAAAGTAATGATGATGAATCAATAAATCACTACAGGGATTGAATATCAGTCAAACTGCATGTTCCCTGCTTGAAATGAGTTGAAATCACAAGAAAAGAATCAAAATGATATTTGGGTCTTACAGTGTTAAAACATGACTGCTTCTGGCAAAAACAGCCTTATTTCGACGAGAGAAGAACAATTCAAGTCAATCATTCAAAGTAATGATGATGAATCAATAAATCACTACAGGGATTGAATATCAGTCAAAATGCATGTTTACTGCTTTTAATGAGTTGAAATCACAAGAAAAGAATCAAAATGATATTTGGGTCTTACAGTGTTAAAACATGACTGCTTCTGGCAAAAACAGCCTTATTTCGGCGAGAGAAGAACAATTCAAGTCAATCATTCAAACTAATGATGATGAATCAATAAATCACTACAGGGATTGAATATCAGTCAAAATGCATGTTTACTGCTTTTAATGAGTTGAAATCACAAGAAAAGAATCAAAATGATATTTGGGTCTTACAGTGTTAAAACATGACTGCTTCTGGCAAAAACAGCCTTATTTCGGTGAGAGAAGAACAATTCAAGTCAATCATTCAAACTAATGATGATGAATCAATAAATCACTACAGGGATGGAATATCAGTCAAACTGCATGTTCCCTGCTTGAAATGAGTTGAAATCACAAGAAAAGAATCAAAATGATATTTGGGTCTTACAGTGTTAAAACATGACTGCTTCTGGCAAAAACAGCCTTATTTCGACGAGAGAAGAACAATTCAAGTCAATCATTCAAAGTAATGATGATGAATCAATAAATCACTACAGGGATTGAATATCAGTCAAAATGCATGTTTCCTTGTTGAAATGAGTTGAAATCACAAGAAAAGAGTAAAAATGATATTTGGGTCTTACAGTGTTAAAACAAGACTGCTTCTGGCAAAAACAGCCTTATTTCGGCGAGAGAAGAACAATTCAAGTCAATCATTCAAACTAATGATGATGAATCAATAAATCACTACAGGGATTGAATATCAGTCAAACTGCATGTTTCCTGATTGAAATGAGTTGAAATCACAAGAAAAGAATCAAAATGATATTTGGGTCTTACAGTGTTAAAACATGACTGCTTCTGGCAAAAACAGCCTTATTTCGGCGAGAGAAGAACAATTCAAGTCAATCATTCAAACTAATGATGATGAATCAATAAATCACTACAGGGATTGAATATCAGTCAAAATGCATGTTTACTGCTTTTAATGAGTTGAAATCACAAGAAAAGAATCAAAATGATATTTGGGTCTTACAGTGTTAAAACATGACTGCTTCTGGCAAAAACAGCCTTATTTCGGCGAGAGAAGAACAATTCAAGTCAATCATTCAAACTAATGATGATGAATCAATAAATCACTACAGGGATTGAATATCAGTCAAAATGCATGTTTACTGCTTTTAATGAATTGAAATCACAAGAAAAGAATCAAAATGATATTTGGGTCTTACAGTGTTAAAACATGACTGCTTGTGGCAAAAACAGCCTTATTTCGGCGAGAAAAGAACAATTCAAGCCAATCATTCATACTAATGATGATGAATAAATAAATCACTACAGGGATTGAATATCAGTCAAAATGCATGTTTCCTGCTTGAAATGAGTTGAAATCACAAGAAAAGAATCAAAATGATATTTGGGTCTTACAGTGTTAAAACATGACTGCTTCTGGCAAAAACAGCCTTATTTCGGCGAGAGAAGAACAATTCAAGTCAATCATTCAAACTAATGATGATGAATCAATAAATCACTACGGGGATTGAATATCAGTCAAAATGCATGTTTACTGCTTTTAATGAGTTGAAATCACAAGAAAAGAATCAAAATGATATTTTGGGTCTTACAGTGTTAAAACATGACTGCTTCTGGCAAAAACAGCCTTATTTCGGCGAGAGAAGAACAATTCAAGTCAATCATTCAAAGTAATGATGATGAATCAATAAATCACTACAGGGATTGAATATCAGTCAAACTGCATGTTCCCTGATTGAAATGAGTTGAAATCACAAGAAAAGAATCAAAATGATATTTGGGTCTTACAGTGTTAAAACATGACTGCTTCTGGCAAAAACAGCCTTATTTCGGTGAGAGAAGAACAATTCAAGTCAATCATTCAAACTAATGATGATGAATCAATAAATCACTACAGGGATTGAATATCAGTCAAACTGCATGTTTCCTGATTGAAATGAGTTGAAATCACAAGAAAAGAATCAAAATGATATTTGGGTCTTACAGTGTTAAAACATGACTGCTTCTGGCAAAAACAGCCTTATTTCGGCGAGAGAAGAACAATTCAAGTCAATCATTCAAACTAATGATGATGAATCAATAAATCACTACAGGGATTGGAATATCAGTCAAAATGCATGTTTACTGCTTTTAATGAATTGAAATCACAAGAAAAGAATCAAAATGATATTTGGGTCTTACAGTGTTAAAACATGACTGCTTCTGGCAAAAACAGCCTTATTTCGGCGAGAGAAGAACAATTCAAGGCAATCATTCAAACTAATGATGATGAATCAATAAATCACTACAGGGATGGAATATCAGTTAAACTGCATGTTCCCTGCTTGAAATGAGTTGAAATCACAAGAAAAGAATCAAAATGATATTTGGGTCTTACAGTGTTAAAACATGACTGCTTCTGGCAAAAACAGCCTTATTTCGGCGAGAGAAGAACAATTCAAGGCAATCATTCAAACTAATGATGATGAATCAATAAATCACTACAGGGATGGAATATCAGTCAAACTGCATGTTCCCTGCTTGAAATGAGTTGAAATCACAAGAAAAGAATCAAAATGATATTTGGGTCTTACAGTGTTAAAACATGACTGCTTCTGGCAAAAACAGCCTTATTTCGACGAGAGAAGAACCATTCAAGTCAATCATTCAAAGTAATGATGATGAATCAATAAATCACTACAGGGATTGAATATCAGTCAAAATGCATGTTTCCTTGTTGAAATGAGTTGAAATCACAAGAAAAGAGTAAAAATGATATTTGGGTCTTACAGTGTTAAAACAAGACTGCTTCTGGCAAAAACAGCCTTATTTCGGAGAGAGAAGAACAATTCAAGTCAATCATTCAAACTAATGATGATGAATCAATAAATCACTACAGGGATTGAATATCAGTCAAAATGCATGTTTACTGCTTTTAATGAGTTGAAATCACAAGAAAAGAATCAAAATGATATTTTGGGTCTTACAGTGTTAAAACATGACTGCTTCTGGCAAAAACAGCCTTATTTCGGCGAGAGAAGAACAATTCAAGTCAATCATTCAAAGTAATGATGATGAATCAATAAATCACTACAGGGATTGAATATCAGTCAAACTGCATGTTCCCTGCTTGAAATGAGTTGAAATCACAAGAAAAGAATCAAAATGATATTTGGGTCTTACAGTGTTAAAACATGACTGCTTCTGGCAAAAACAGCCTTATTTCGACGAGAGAAGAACAATTCAAGTCAATCATTCAAAGTAATGATGATGAATCAATAAATCACTACAGGGATTGAATATCAGTCAAAATGCATGTTTCCTTGTTGAAATGAGTTGAAATCACAAGAAAAGAGTAAAAATGATATTTGGGTCTTACAGTGTTAAAACAAGACTGCTTCTGGCAAAAACAGCCTTATTTCGGCGAGAGAAGAACAATTCAAGTCAATCATTCAAACTAATGATGATGAATCAATAAATCACTACAGGGATTGAATATCAGTCAAACTGCATGTTTCCTGATTGAAATGAGTTGAAATCACAAGAAAAGAATCAAAATGATATTTGGGTCTTACAGTGTTAAAACATGACTGCTTCTGGCAAAAACAGCCTTATTTCGGTGAGAGAAGAACAATTCAAGTCAATCATTCAAACTAATGATGATGAATCAATAAATCACTACAGGGATTGAATATCAGTCAAACTGCATGTTTCCTGATTGAAATGAGTTGAAATCACAAGAAAAGAATCAAAATGATATTTGGGTCTTACAGTGTTAAAACATGACTGCTTCTGGCAAAAACAGCCTTATTTCGGCGAGAGAAGAACAATTCAAGTCAATCATTCAAACTAATGATGATGAATCAATAAATCACTACAGGGATTGAATATCAGTCAAAATGCATGTTTACTGCTTTTAATGAGTTGAAATCACAAGAAAAGAATCAAAATGATATTTTGGGTCTTACAGTGTTAAAACATGACTGCTTCTGGCAAAAACAGCCTTATTTCGGCGAGAGAAGAACAATTCAAGTCAATCATTCAAAGTAATGATGATGAATCAATAAATCACTACAGGGATTGAATATCAGTCAAACTGCATGTTCCCTGCTTGAAATGAGTTGAAATCACAAGAAAAGAATCAAAATGATATTTGGGTCTTACAGTGTTAAAACATGACTGCTTCTGGCAAAAACAGCCTTATTTCGACGAGAGAAGAACAATTCAAGTCAATCATTCAAAGTAATGATGATGAATCAATAAATCACTACAGGGATTGAATATCAGTCAAAATGCATGTTTACTGCTTTTAATGAGTTGAAATCACAAGAAAAGAATCAAAATGATATTTGGGTCTTACAGTGTTAAAACATGACTGCTTCTGGCAAAAACAGCCTTATTTCGGCGAGAGAAGAACAATTCAAGTCAATCATTCAAACTAATGATGATGAATCAATAAATCACTACAGGGATTGAATATCAGTCAAAATGCATGTTTACTGCTTTTAATGAGTTGAAATCACAAGAAAAGAATCAAAATGATATTTGGGTCTTACAGTGTTAAAACATGACTGCTTCTGGCAAAAACAGCCTTATTTCGGTGAGAGAAGAACAATTCAAGTCAATCATTCAAACTAATGATGATGAATCAATAAATCACTACAGGGATGGAATATCAGTCAAACTGCATGTTCCCTGCTTGAAATGAGTTGAAATCACAAGAAAAGAATCAAAATGATATTTGGGTCTTACAGTGTTAAAACATGACTGCTTCTGGCAAAAACAGCCTTATTTCGACGAGAGAAGAACAATTCAAGTCAATCATTCAAAGTAATGATGATGAATCAATAAATCACTACAGGGATTGAATATCAGTCAAAATGCATGTTTCCTTGTTGAAATGAGTTGAAATCACAAGAAAAGAGTAAAAATGATATTTGGGTCTTACAGTGTTAAAACAAGACTGCTTCTGGCAAAAACAGCCTTATTTCGGCGAGAGAAGAACAATTCAAGTCAATCATTCAAACTAATGATGATGAATCAATAAATCACTACAGGGATTGAATATCAGTCAAAATGCATGTTTACTGCTTTTAATGAGTTGAAATCACAAGAAAAGAATCAAAATGATATTTGGGTCTTACAGTGTTAAAACATGACTGCTTCTGGCAAAAACAGCCTTATTTCGGTGAGAGAAGAACAATTCAAGTCAATCATTCAAACTAATGATGATGAATCAATAAATCACTACAGGGATTGAATATCAGTCAAACTGCATGTTTCCTGATTGAAATGAGTTGAAATCACAAGAAAAGAATCAAAATGATATTTGGGTCTTACAGTGTTAAAACATGACTGCTTCTGGCAAAAACAGCCTTATTTCGGTGAGAGAAGAACAATTCAAGTCAATCATTCAAACTAATGATGATGAATCAATAAATCACTACAGGGATTGAATATCAGTCAAACTGCATGTTTCCTGATTGAAATGAGTTGAAATCACAAGAAAAGATTCAAAATGATATTTGGGTCTTACAGTGTTAAAACATGACTGCTTCTGGCAAAAACAGCCTTATTTCGGCGAGAGAAGAACAATTCAAGTCAATCATTCAAACTAATGATGATGAATCAATAAATCACTACAGGGATTGAATATCAGTCAAAATGCATGTTTACTGCTTTTAATGAATTGAAATCACAAGAAAAGAATCAAAATGATATTTGGGTCTTACAGTGTTAAAACATGACTGCTTCTGGCAAAAACAGCCTTATTTCGGCGAGAGAAGAACAATTCAAGGCAATCATTCAAACTAATGATGATGAATCAATAAATCACTACAGGGATTGAATATCAGTCAAAATGCATGTTTACTGCTTTTAATGAGTTGAAATCACAAGAAAAGAATCAAAATGATATTTGGGTCTTACAGTGTTAAAACATGACTGCTTCTGGCAAAAACAGCCTTATTTCGGCGAGAGAAGAACAATTCAAGTCAATCATTCAAACTAATGATGATGAATCAATAAATCACTACAGGGATTGAATATCAGTCAAACTGCATGTTTCCTGATTGAAATGAGTTGAAATCACAAGAAAAGAATCAAAATGATATTTGGGTCTTACAGTGTTAAAACATGACTGCTTCTGGCAAAAACAGCCTTATTTCGGCGAGAGAAGAACAATTCAAGTCAATCATTCAAACTAATGATGATGAATCAATAAATCACTACAGGGATGGAATATCAGTCAAACTGCATGTTCCCTGCTTGAAATGAGTTGAAATCACAAGAAAAGAATCAAAATGATATTTGGGTCTTACAGTGTTAAAACATGACTGCTTCTGGCAAAAACAGCCTTATTTCGACGAGAGAAGAACAATTCAAGTCAATCATTCAAAGTAATGATGATGAATCAATAAATCACTACAGGGATTGAATATCAGTCAAAATGCATGTTTCCTTGTTGAAATGAGTTGAAATCACAAGAAAAGAATCAAAATGATATTTGGGTCTTACAGTGTTAAAACATGACTGCTTCTGGCAAAAACAGCCTTATTTCGACGAGAGAAGAACAATTCAAGTCAATCATTCGAAGTAATGATGATGAATCAATAAATCACTACAGGGATTGAATATCAGTCAAACTGCATGTTCCCTGCTTGAAATGAGTTGAAATCACAAGAAAAGAATCAAAATGATATTTGGGTCTTACAGTGTTAAAACATGACTGCTTCTGGCAAAAACAGCCTTATTTCGACGAGAGAAGAACAATTCAAGTCAATCATTCAAAGTAATGATGATGAATCAATAAATCACTACAGGGATTGAATATCAGTCAAAATGCATGTTTCCTTGTTGAAATGAGTTGAAATCACAAGAAAAGAGTAAAAATGATATTTGGGTCTTACAGTGTTAAAACAAGACTGCTTCTGGCAAAAACAGCCTTATTTCGGCGAGAGAAGAACAATTCAAGTCAATCATTCAAACTAATGATGATGAATCAATAAATCACTACAGGGATTGAATATCAGTCAAACTGCATGTTTCCTGATTGAAATGAGTTGAAATGACAAGAAAAGAATCAAAATGATATTTGGGTCGTACAGTGTTAAAACATGACTGCTTCTGGCAAAAACAGCCTTATTTCGACGAGAGAAGAACAATTCAAGTCAATCATTCAAAGTAATGATGATGAATCAATAAATCACTACAGGGATTGAATATCAGTCAAAATGCATGTTTCCTTGTTGAAATGAGTTGAAATCACAAGAAAAGAGTAAAAATGATATTTGGGTCTTACAGTGTTAAAACAAGACTGCTTCTGGCAAAAACAGCCTTATTTCGGCGAGAGAAGAACAATTCAAGTCAATCATTCAAAGTAATGATGATGAATCAATAAATCACTACAGGGATTGAATATCAGTCAAAATGCATGTTTACTGCTTTTAATGAGTTGAAATCACAAGAAAAGAATCAAAATGATATTTGGGTCTTACAGTGTTAAAACATGACTGCTTCTGGCAAAAACAGCCTTATTTCGGCGAGAGAAGAACAATTCAAGTCAATCATTCAAACTAATGATGATGAATCAATAAATCACTACAGGGATTGAATATCAGTCAAACTGCATGTTTCCTGATTGAAATGAGTTGAAATCACAAGAAAAGAATCAAAATGATATTTGGGTCTTACAGTGTTAAAACATGACTGCTTCTGGCAAAAACAGCCTATTTCGGTGAGAGAAGAACAATTCAAGTCAATCATTCAAACTAATGATGATGAATCAATAAATCACTACAGGGATTGAATATCAGTCAAACTGCATGTTTCCTGATTGAAATGAGTTGAAATCACAAGAAAAGAATCAAAATGATATTGGGTCTTACAGTGTTAAAACATGACTGCTTCTGGCAAAAACAGCCTTATTTCGGCGATAGAAGAACAATTCAAGTCAATCATTCAAACTAATGATGATGAATCAATAAATCACTACAGGGATTGAATATCAGTCAAAATGCATGTTTACTGCTTTTAATGAGTTGAAATCACAAGAAAAGAATCAAAATGATATTTGGGTCTTACAGTGTTAAAACATGACTGCTTCTGGCAAAAACAGCCTTATTTCGGCGAGAGAAGAACAATTCAAGTCAATCATTCAAACTAATGATGATGAATCAATAAATCACTACAGGGATTGAATATCAGTCAAAATGCATGTTTAGTGCTTTTAATGAATTGAAATCACAAGAAAAGAATCAAAATGATATTTGGGTCTTACAGTGTTAAAACATGACTGCTTGTGGCAAAAACAGCCTTATTTCGGCGAGAAAAGAACAATTCAAGCCAATCATTCATACTAATGATGATGAATAAATAAAACACTACAGGGATTGAATATCAGTCAAAATGCATGTTTCCTGCTTGAAATGAGTTGAAATCACAAGAAAGAATCAAAATGATATTTGGGTCTTACAGTGTTAAAACATGACTGCTTCTGGCAAAAACAGCCTTATTTCGGCGAGAGAAGAAGAACAATTCAAGTCAATCATTCAAACTAATGATGATGAATCAATAAATCACTACGGGGATTGAATATCAGTCAAAATGCATGTTTACTGCTTTTAATGAGTTGAAATCACAAGAAAAGAATCAAAATTATATTTGGGTCTTACAGTGTTAAAACATGACTGCTTCTGGCAAAAACAGCCTTATTTCGGCGAGAGAAGAACAATTCAAGTCAATCATTCAAAGTAATGATGATGAATCAATAAATCACTACAGGGATTGAATATCAGTCAAACTGCATGTTCCCTGCTTGAAATGAGTTGAAATCACAAGAAAAGAATCAAAATGATATTTGGGTCTTACAGTGTTAAAACATGACTGCTTCTGGCAAAAACAGCCTTATTTCGACGAGAGAAGAACAATTCAAGTCAATCATTCAAAGTAATGATGATGAATCAATAAATCACTACAGGGATTGAATATCAGTCAAAATGCATGTTTCCTTCTTGAAATGAGTTGAAATCACAAGAAAAGAGTAAAAATGATATTTGGGTCTTACAGTGTTAAAACATGACTGCTTCTGGCAAAAACAGCCTTATTTCGGCGAGAGAAGAACAATTCAAGTCAATCATTCAAACTAATGATGATGAATCAATAAATCACTACAGGGATTGAATATCAGTCAAACTGCATGTTTCCTGATTGAAATGAGTTGAAATCACAAGAAAAGAATCAAAATGATATTTGGGTCTTACAGTGTAAAAACATGACTGCTTCTGGCAAAAACAGCCTTATTTCGGCGAGAGAAGAACAATTCAAGTCAATCATTCAAACTAATGATGATGAATCAATAAATCACTACAGGGATTGAATATCAGTCAAAATGCATGTTTCCTGATTGAAATGAGTTGAAATCACAAGAAAAGAATCAAAATGATATTTGGGTCTTACAGTGTTAAAACATGACTGCTTCTGGCAAAAACAGCCTTATTTCGGTGAGAGAAGAACAATTCAAGTCAATCATTCAAACTAATGATGATGAATCAATAAATCACTACAGGGATTGAATATCAGTCAAAGTGCATGTTTCCTGATTGAAATGAGTTGAAATCACAAGAAAAGAATCAAAATGATATTTGGGTCTTACAGTGTTAAAACATGACTGCTTCTGGCAAAAACAGCCTTATTTCGGCGAGAGAAGAACAATTCAAGTCAATCATTCAAACTAATGATGATGAATCAATAAATCACTACAGGGATTGAATATCAGTCAAACTGCATGTTTCCTGATTGAAATGAGTTGAAATCAAAAGAAAAGAATCAAAATGATATTTGGGTTTTACAGTGTTAAAACATGACTGCTTCTGGCAAAAACAGCCTTATTTCGGCGAGAGAAGAACAATTCAAGGCAATCATTCAAACTAATGATGATGAATCAATAAATCACTACAGGGATTGAATATCAGTCAAAATGCATGTTTACTGCTTTTAATGAGTTGAAATCACAAGAAAAGAATCAAAATGATATTTGGGTCTTACAGTGTTAAAACATGACTGCTTCTGGCAAAAACAGCCTTATTTCGGTGAGAGAAGAACAATTCAAGTCAATCATTCAAACTAATGATGATGAATCAATAAATCACTACAGGGATTGAATATCAGTCAAAGTGCATGTTTCCTGATTGAAATGAGTTGAAATCACAAGAAAAGAATCAAAATGATATTTGGGTCTTACAGTGTTAAAACATGACTGCTTCTGGCAAAAACAGCCTTATTTCGGCGAGAGAAGAACAATTCAAGTCAATCATTCAAACTAATGATGATGAATCAATAAATCACTACAGTGATTGAATATCAGTCAAAATGCATGTTTACTGCTTTTAATGAGTTGAAATCACAAGAAAAGAATCAAAATGATATTTGGGTCTTACAGTGTTAAAACATGACTGCTTCTGGCAAAAACAGCCTTATTTCGACGAGAGAAGAACAATTCAAGTCAATCATTCAAAGTAATGATGATGAATCAATAAATCACTACAGGGATTGAATATCAGTCAAAATGCATGTTTACTGCTTTTAATGAGTTGAAATCACAAGAAAAGAATCAAAATGATATTTGGGTCTTACAGTGTTAAAACATGACTGCTTCTGGCAAAAACAGCCTTATTTCGGCGAGAGAAGAACAATTCAAGTCAATCATTCAAACTAATGATGATGAATCAATAAATCACTACAGGGATTGAATATCAGTCAAACTGCATGTTCCCTGCTTTTAATGAGTTGAAATCACAAGAAAAGAATCAAAATGATATTTGGGTCTTACAGTGTTAAAACATGACTGCTTCTGGCAAAAACAGCCTTATTTCGGCGAGAGAAGAACAATTCAAGTCAATCATTCAAACTAATGATGATGAATCAATAAATCCCTACAGGGATTGAATATCAGTCAAAATGCATGTTTACTGCTTTTAATGAGTTGAAATCACAAGAAAAGAATCAAAATGATATTTGGGTCTTACAGTGTTAAAACATGACTGCTTCTGGCAAAAACAGCCTTATTTCGGCGAGAGAAGAACAATTCAAGTCAATCATTCAAACTAATGATGATGAATCAATAAATCACTACAGGGATTGAATATCAGTCAAAATGCATGTTTACTGCTTTTAATGAGTTGAAATCACAAGAAAAGAATCAAAATGATATTTGGGTCTTACAGTGTTAAAACATGACTGCTTCTGGCAAAAACAGCCTTATTTCGGTGAGAGAAGAACAATTCAAGTCAATCATTCAAACTAATGATGATGAATCAATAAATCACTACAGGGATGGAATATCAGTCAAACTGCATGTTCCCTGCTTGAAATGAGTTGAAATCACAAGAAAAGAATCAAAATGATATTTGGGTCTTACAGTGTTAAAACATGACTGCTTCTGGCAAAAACAGCCTTATTTCGACGAGAGAAGAACAATTCAAGTCAATCATTCAAAGTAATGATGATGAATCAATAAATCACTACAGGGATTGAATATCAGTCAAAATGCATGTTTCCTTGTTGAAATGAGTTGAAATCACAAGAAAAGAGTAAAAATGATATTTGGGTCTTACAGTGTTAAAACAAGACTGCTTCTGGCAAAAACAGCCTTATTTCGGCGAGAGAAGAACAATTCAAGTCAATCATTCAAACTAATGATGATGAATCAATAAATCACTACAGGGATTGAATATCAGTCAAAATGCATGTTTACTGCTTTTAATGAGTTGAAATCACAAGAAAAGAATCAAAATGATATTTGGGTCTTACAGTGTTAAAACATGACTGCTTCTGGCAAAAACAGCCTTATTTCGGTGAGAGAAGAACAATTCAAGTCAATCATTCAAACTAATGATGATGAATCAATAAATCACTACAGGGATTGAATATCAGTCAAACTGCATGTTTCCTGATTGAAATGAGTTGAAATCACAAGAAAAGAATCAAAATGATATTTGGGTCTTACAGTGTTAAAACATGACTGCTTCTGGCAAAAACAGCCTTATTTCGGTGAGAGAAGAACAATTCAAGTCAATCATTCAAACTAATGATGATGAATCAATAAATCACTACAGGGATTGAATATCAGTCAAACTGCATGTTTCCTGATTGAAATGAGTTGAAATCACAAGAAAAGATTCAAAATGATATTTGGGTCTTACAGTGTTAAAACATGACTGCTTCTGGCAAAAACAGCCTTATTTCGGCGAGAGAAGAACAATTCAAGTCAATCATTCAAACTAATGATGATGAATCAATAAATCACTACAGGGATTGAATATCAGTCAAAATGCATGTTTACTGCTTTTAATGAATTGAAATCACAAGAAAAGAATCAAAATGATATTTGGGTCTTACAGTGTTAAAACATGACTGCTTCTGGCAAAAACAGCCTTATTTCGGCGAGAGAAGAACAATTCAAGGCAATCATTCAAACTAATGATGATGAATCAATAAATCACTACAGGGATTGAATATCAGTCAAAATGCATGTTTACTGCTTTTAATGAGTTGAAATCACAAGAAAAGAATCAAAATGATATTTGGGTCTTACAGTGTTAAAACATGACTGCTTCTGGCAAAAACAGCCTTATTTCGGCGAGAGAAGAACAATTCAAGTCAATCATTCAAACTAATGATGATGAATCAATAAATCACTACAGGGATTGAATATCAGTCAAACTGCATGTTTCCTGATTGAAATGAGTTGAAATCACAAGAAAAGAATCAAAATGATATTTGGGTCTTACAGTGTTAAAACATGACTGCTTCTGGCAAAAACAGCCTTATTTCGGCGAGAGAAGAACAATTCAAGTCAATCATTCAAACTAATGATGATGAATCAATAAATCACTACAGGGATGGAATATCAGTCAAACTGCATGTTCCCTGCTTGAAATGAGTTGAAATCACAAGAAAAGAATCAAAATGATATTTGGGTCTTACAGTGTTAAAACATGACTGCTTCTGGCAAAAACAGCCTTATTTCGACGAGAGAAGAACAATTCAAGTCAATCATTCAAAGTAATGATGATGAATCAATAAATCACTACAGGGATTGAATATCAGTCAAAATGCATGTTTCCTTGTTGAAATGAGTTGAAATCACAAGAAAAGAATCAAAATGATATTTGGGTCTTACAGTGTTAAAACATGACTGCTTCTGGCAAAAACAGCCTTATTTCGACGAGAGAAGAACAATTCAAGTCAATCATTCGAAGTAATGATGATGAATCAATAAATCACTACAGGGATTGAATATCAGTCAAACTGCATGTTCCCTGCTTGAAATGAGTTGAAATCACAAGAAAAGAATCAAAATGATATTTGGGTCTTACAGTGTTAAAACATGACTGCTTCTGGCAAAAACAGCCTTATTTCGACGAGAGAAGAACAATTCAAGTCAATCATTCAAAGTATTGATGATGAATCAATAAATCACTACAGGGATTGAATATCAGTCAAAATGCATGTTTCCTTGTTGAAATGAGTTGAAATCACAAGAAAAGAGTAAAAATGATATTTGGGTCTTACAGTGTTAAAACAAGACTGCTTCTGGCAAAAACAGCCTTATTTCGGCGAGAGAAGAACAATTCAAGTCAATCATTCAAACTAATGATGATGAATCAATAAATCACTACAGGGATTGAATATCAGTCAAACTGCATGTTTCCTGATTGAAATGAGTTGAAATGACAAGAAAAGAATCAAAATGATATTTGGGTCGTACAGTGTTAAAACATGACTGCTTCTGGCAAAAACAGCCTTATTTCGACGAGAGAAGAACAATTCAAGTCAATCATTCAAAGTAATGATGATGAATCAATAAATCACTACAGGGATTGAATATCAGTCAAAATGCATGTTTCCTTGTTGAAATGAGTTGAAATCACAAGAAAAGAGTAAAAATGATATTTGGGTCTTACAGTGTTAAAACAAGACTGCTTCTGGCAAAAACAGCCTTATTTCGGCGAGAGAAGAACAATTCAAGTCAATCATTCAAAGTAATGATGATGAATCAATAAATCACTACAGGGATTGAATATCAGTCAAAATGCATGTTTACTGCTTTTAATGAGTTGAAATCACAAGAAAAGAATCAAAATGATATTTGGGTCTTACAGTGTTAAAACATGACTGCTTCTGGCAAAAACAGCCTTATTTCGGCGAGAGAAGAACAATTCAAGTCAATCATTCAAACTAATGATGATGAATCAATAAATCACTACAGGGATTGAATATCAGTCAAACTGCATGTTTCCTGATTGAAATGAGTTGAAATCACAAGAAAAGAATCAAAATGATATTTGGGTCTTACAGTGTTAAAACATGACTGCTTCTGGCAAAAACAGCCTTATTTCGGTGAGAGAAGAACAATTCAAGTCAATCATTCAAACTAATGATGATGAATCAATAAATCACTACAGGGATTGAATATCAGTCAAACTGCATGTTTCCTGATTGAAATGAGTTGAAATCACAAGAAAAGAATCAAAATGATATTTGGGTCTTACAGTGTTAAAACATGACTGCTTCTGGCAAAAACAGCCTTATTTCGGCGATAGAAGAACAATTCAAGTCAATCATTCAAACTAATGATGATGAATCAATAAATCACTACAGGGATTGAATATCAGTCAAAATGCATGTTTACTGCTTTTAATGAGTTGAAATCACAAGAAAAGAATCAAAATGATATTTGGGTCTTACAGTGTTAAAACATGACTGCTTCTGGCAAAAACAGCCTTATTTCGGCGAGAGAAGAACAATTCAAGTCAATCATTCAAACTAATGATGATGAATCAATAAATCACTACAGGGATTGAATATCAGTCAAAATGCATGTTTAGTGCTTTTAATGAATTGAAATCACAAGAAAAGAATCAAAATGATATTTGGGTCTTACAGTGTTAAAACATGACTGCTTGTGGCAAAAACAGCCTTATTTCGGCGAGAAAAGAACAATTCAAGCCAATCATTCATACTAATGATGATGAATAAATAAAACACTACAGGGATTGAATATCAGTCAAAATGCATGTTTCCTGCTTGAAATGAGTTGAAATCACAAGAAAAGAATCAAAATGATATTTGGGTCTTACAGTGTTAAAACATGACTGCTTCTGGCAAAAACAGCCTTATTTCGGCGAGAGAAGAACAATTCAAGTCAATCATTCAAACTAATGATGATGAATCAATAAATCACTACGGGGATTGAATATCAGTCAAAATGCATGTTTACTGCTTTTAATGAGTTGAAATCACAAGAAAAGAATCAAAATTATATTTGGGTCTTACAGTGTTAAAACATGACTGCTTCTGGCAAAAACAGCCTTATTTCGGCGAGAGAAGAACAATTCAAGTCAATCATTCAAAGTAATGATGATGAATCAATAAATCACTACAGGGATTGAATATCAGTCAAACTGCATGTTCCCTGCTTGAAATGAGTTGAAATCACAAGAAAAGAATCAAAATGATATTTGGGTCTTACAGTGTTAAAACATGACTGCTTCTGGCAAAAACAGCCTTATTTCGACGAGAGAAGAACAATTCAAGTCAATCATTCAAAGTAATGATGATGAATCAATAAATCACTACAGGGATTGAATATCAGTCAAAATGCATGTTTCCTTCTTGAAATGAGTTGAAATCACAAGAAAAGAGTAAAAATGATATTTGGGTCTTACAGTGTTAAAACATGACTGCTTCTGGCAAAAACAGCCTTATTTCGGCGAGAGAAGAACAATTCAAGTCAATCATTCAAACTAATGATGATGAATCAATAAATCACTACAGGGATTGAATATCAGTCAAACTGCATGTTTCCTGATTGAAATGAGTTGAAATCACAAGAAAAGAATCAAAATGATATTTGGGTCTTACAGTGTAAAAACATGACTGCTTCTGGCAAAAACAGCCTTATTTCGGCGAGAGAAGAACAATTCAAGTCAATCATTCAAACTAATGATGATGAATCAATAAATCACTACAGGGATTGAATATCAGTCAAAGTGCATGTTTCCTGATTGAAATGAGTTGAAATCACAAGAAAAGAATCAAAATGATATTTGGGTCTTACAGTGTTAAAACATGACTGCTTCTGGCAAAAACAGCCTTATTTCGGCGAGAGAAGAACAATTCAAGTCAATCATTCAAACTAATGATGATGAATCAATAAATCACTACAGGGATTGAATATCAGTCAAACTGCATGTTTCCTGATTGAAATGAGTTGAAATCAAAAGAAAAGAATCAAAATGATATTTGGGTTTTACAGTGTTAAAACATGACTGCTTCTGGCAAAAACAGCCTTATTTCGGCGAGAGAAGAACAATTCAAGGCAATCATTCAAACTAATGATGATGAATCAATAAATCACTACAGGGATTGAATATCAGTCAAAATGCATGTTTACTGCTTTTAATGAGTTGAAATCACAAGAAAAGAATCAAAATGATATTTGGGTCTTACAGTGTTAAAACATGACTGCTTCTGGCAAAAACAGCCTTATTTCGGTGAGAGAAGAACAATTCAAGTCAATCATTCAAACTAATGATGATGAATCAATAAATCACTACAGGGATTGAATATCAGTCAAAGTGCATGTTTCCTGATTGAAATGAGTTGAAATCACAAGAAAAGAATCAAAATGATATTTGGGTCTTACAGTGTTAAAACATGACTGCTTCTGGCAAAAACAGCCTTATTTCGGCGAGAGAAGAACAATTCAAGTCAATCATTCAAACTAATGATGATGAATCAATAAATCACTACAGTGATTGAATATCAGTCAAAATGCATGTTTACTGCTTTTAATGAGTTGAAATCACAAGAAAAGAATCAAAATGATATTTGGGTCTTACAGTGTTAAAACATGACTGCTTCTGGCAAAAACAGCCTTATTTCGACGAGAGAAGAACAATTCAAGTCAATCATTCAAAGTAATGATGATGAATCAATAAATCACTACAGGGATTGAATATCAGTCAAAATGCATGTTTACTGCTTTTAATGAGTTGAAATCACAAGAAAAGAATCAAAATGATATTTGGGTCTTACAGTGTTAAAACATGACTGCTTCTGGCAAAAACAGCCTTATTTCGGCGAGAGAAGAACAATTCAAGTCAATCATTCAAACTAATGATGATGAATCAATAAATCACTACAGGGATTGAATATCAGTCAAACTGCATGTTCCCTGCTTTTAATGAGTTGAAATCACAAGAAAAGAATCAAAATGATATTTGGGTCTTACAGTGTTAAAACATGACTGCTTCTGGCAAAAACAGCCTTATTTCGGCGAGAGAAGAACAATTCAAGTCAATCATTCAAACTAATGATGATGAATCAATAAATCCCTACAGGGATTGAATATCAGTCAAAATGCATGTTTACTGCTTTTAATGAGTTGAAATCACAAGAAAAGAATCAAAATGATATTTGGGTCTTACAGTGTTAAAACATGACTGCTTCTGGCAAAAACAGCCTTATTTCGGCGAGAGAAGAACAATTCAAGTCAATCATTCAAACTAATGATGATGAATCAATAAATCACTACAGGGATTGAATATCAGTCAAACTGCATGTTTCCTGATTGAAATGAGTTGAAATCACAAGAAAAGAATCAAAATGATATTTGGGTCTTACAGTGTTAAAACATGACTGCTTCTGGCAAAAACAGCCTTATTTCGGAGAGAGAAGAACAATTCAAGTCAATCATTCAAACTAATGATGATGAATCAATAAATCACTACAGGGATTGAATATCAGTCAAAATGCATGTTTACTGCTTTAAATGAGTTGAAATCACAAGAAAAGAATCAAAATGATATTTGGGTCTTACAGTGTTAAAACATGACTGCTTCTGGCAAAAACAGCCTTATTTCGGCGAGAGAAGAACAATTCAAGGCAATAATTCAAACTAATGATGATGAATCAATAAATCACTACAGGGATGGAATATCAGTCAAACTGCATGTTCCCTGCTTGAAATGAGTTGAAATCACAAGAAAAGAATCAAAATGATATTTGGGTCTTACAGTGTTAAAACATGACTGCTTCTGGCAAAAACAGCCTTATTTCGACGAGAGAAGAACCATTCAAGTCAATCATTCAAAGTAATGATGATGAATCAATAAATCACTACAGGGATTGAATATCAGTCAAAATGCATGTTTCCTTGTTGAAATGAGTTGAAATCACAAGAAAAGAGTAAAAATGATATTTGGGTCTTACAGTGTTAAAACATGACTGCTTCTGGCAAAAACAGCCTTATTTCGGCGAGAGAAGAACAATTCAAGTCAATCATTCAAACTAATGATGATGAATCAATAAATCACTACAGGGATTGAATATCAGTCAAACTGCATGTTTCCTGATTGAAATGAGTTGAAATCACAAGAAAAGAATCAAAATGATATTTGGGTCTTACAGTGTTAAAACATGACTGCTTCTGGCAAAAACAGCCTTATTTCGGCGAGAGAAGAACAATTCAAGTCAATCATTCAAACTAATGATGATGAATCAATAAATCACTACAGGGATTGAATATCAGTCAAAATACATGTTTACTGCTTTTAATGAGTTGAAATCACAAGAAAAGAATCAAAATGATATTTGTGTCTTACAGTGTTAAAACATGACTGCTTCTGGCAAAAACAGCCTTATTTCGGTGAGAGAAGAACAATTCAAGTCAATCATTCAAACTAATGATGACGAATCAATAAATCACTACAGGGATTGAATATCAGTCAAACTGCATGTTTCCTGATTGAAATGAGTTGAAATCACAAGAAAAGAATCAAAATGATATTTGGGTCTTACAGTGTTAAAACATGACTGCTTCTGGCAAAAACAGCCTTATTTCGGCGAGAGAAGAACAATTCAAGTCAATCATTCAAACTAATGATGATGAATCAATAAATCACTACAGGGATTGAATATCAGTCAAAATGCATGTTTACTGCTTTTAATGAGTTGAAATCACAAGAAAAGAATCAAAATGATATTTGGGTCTTACAGTGTTAAAACATGACTGCTTCTGGCAAAAACAGCCTTATTTCGGTGAGAGAAGAACAATTCAAGTCAATCATTCAAACTAATGATGATGAATCAATAAATCACTACAGGGATTGAATATCAGTCAAAGTGCATGTTTCCTGATTGAAATGAGTTGAAATCACAAGAAAAGAATCAAAATGATATTTGGGTCTTACAGTGTTAAAACATGACTGCTTCTGGCAAAAACAGCCTTATTTCGGCGAGAGAAGAACAATTCAAGTCAATCATTCAAACTAATGATGATGAATCAATAAATCACTACAGGGATTGAATATCAGTCAAAATGCATGTTTACTGCTTTTAATGAGTTGAAATCACAAGAAAAGAATCAAAATGATATTTGGGTCTTACAGTGTTAAAACATGACTGCTTCTGGCAAAAACAGCCTTATTTCGGCGAGAGAAGAACAATTCAAGTCAATCATTCAAACTAATGATGATGAATCAATAAATCACTACAGGGATTGAATATCAGTCAAACTGCATGTTTCCTGATTGAAATGAGTTGAAATCACAAGAAAAGAATCAAAATGATATTTGGGTCTTACAGTGTTAAAACATGACTGCTTCTGGCAAAAACAGCCTTATTTCGGCGAGAGAAGAACAATTCAAGTCAATCATTCAAACTAATGATGATGAATCAATAAATCACTACAGGGATTGAATATCAGTCAAAATACATGTTTACTGCTTTTAATGAGTTGAAATCACAAGAAAAGAATAGAAATGATATTTGGGTCTTACAGTGTTAAAACATGACTGCTTCTGGCAAAAACAGCCTTATTTCGGCGAGAGAAGAACAATTCAAGGCAATCATTCAAACTAATGATGATGAATCAATAAATCACTACAGGGATGGAATATCAGTCAAACTGCATGTTCCCTGCTTGAAATGAGTTGAAATCACAAGAAAAGAATCAAAATGATATTTGGGTCTTACAGTGTTAAAACATGACTGCTTCTGGCAAAAACAGCCTTATTTCGGCGAGAGAAGAACAATTCAAGTCAATCATTCAAAGTAATGATGATGAATCAATAAATCACTACAGGGATTGAATATCAGTCAAAATGCATGTTTACTGCTTTTAATGAGTTGAAATCACAAGAAAAGAATCAAAATGATATTTGGGTCTTACAGTGTTAAAACATGACTGCTTCTGGCAAAAACAGCCTTATTTCGGCGAGAGAAGAACAATTCAAGTCAATCATTCAAACTAATGATGATGAATCAATAAATCACTACAGGGATTGAATATCAGTCAAAATGCATGTTTACTGCTTTTAATGAGTTGAAATCACAAGAAAAGAATCAAAATGATATTTGGGTCTTACAGTGTTAAAACATGACTGCTTCTGGCAAAAACAGCCTTATTTCGGTGAGAGAAGAACAATTCAAGTCAATCATTCAAACTAATGATGATGAATCAATAAATCACTACAGGGATTGAATATCAGTCAAAGTGCATGTTTCCTGATTGAAATGAGTTGAAATCACAAGAAAAGAATCAAAATGATATTTGGGTCTTAGTGTTAAAACATGACTGCTTCTGGCAAAAACAGCCTTATTTCGGCGAGAGAAGAACAATTCAAGTCAATCATTCAAACTAATGATGATGAATCAATAAATCACTACAGGGATTGAATATCAGTCAAAATGCATGTTTACTGCTTTTAATGAGTTGAAATCACAAGAAAAGAATCAAAATGATATTTGGGTCTTACAGTGTTAAAACATGACTGCTTCTGGCAAAAACAGCCTTATTTCGGCGAGAGAAGAACAATTCAAGTCAATCATTCAAACTAATGATGATGAATCAATAAATCACTACAGGGATTGAATATCAGTCAAACTGCATGTTCCCTGCTTTTAATGAGTTGAAATCACAAGAAAAGAATCAAAATGATATTTGGGTCTTACAGTGTTAAAACATGACTGCTTCTGGCAAAAACAGCCTTATTTCGGCGAGAGAAGAACAATTCAAGTCAATCATTCAAACTAATGATGATGAATCAATAAATCACTACAGGGATTGAATATCAGTCAAACTGCATGTTCCCTGCTTTTAATGAGTTGAAATCACAAGAAAAGAATCAAAATGATATTTGGGTCTTACAGTGTTAAAACATGACTGCTTCTGGCAAAAACAGCCTTATTTCGGCGAGAGAAGAACAATTCAAGTCAATCATTCAAACTAATGATGATGAATCAATAAATCACTACAGGGATTGAATATCAGTCAAAATGCATGTTTACTGCTTTTAATGAGTTGAAATCACAAGAAAAGAATCAAAATGATATTTGGGTCTTACAGTGTTAAAACATGACTGCTTCTGGCAAAAACAGCCTTATTTCGGCGAGAGAAGAACAATTCAAGTCAATCATTCAAACTAATGATGATGAATCAATAAATCACTACAGGGATTGAATATCAGTCAAACTGCATGTTTCCTGATTGAAATGAGTTGAAATCACAAGAAAAGAATCAAAATGATATTTGGGTCTTACAGTGTTAAAACATGACTGCTTCTGGCAAAAACAGCCTTATTTCGGAGAGAGAAGAACAATTCAAGTCAATCATTCAAACTAATGATGATGAATCAATAAATCACTACAGGGATTGAATATCAGTCAAAATGCATGTTTACTGCTTTTAATGAGTTGAAATCACAAGAAAAGAATCAAAATGATATTTGGGTCTTACAGTGTTAAAACATGACTGCTTCTGGCAAAAACAGCCTTATTTCGGCGAGAGAAGAACAATTCAAGGCAATCATTCAAACTAATGATGATGAATCAATAAATCACTACAGGGATGGAATATCAGTCAAACTGCATGTTCCCTGCTTGAAATGAGTTGAAATCACAAGAAAAGAATCAAAATGATATTTGGGTCTTACAGTGTTAAAACATGACTGCTTCTGGCAAAAACAGCCTTATTTCGACGAGAGAAGAACAATTCAAGTCAATCATTCAAAGTAATGATGATGAATCAATAAATCACTACAGGGATTGAATATCAGTCAAAATGCATGTTTCCTTCTTGAAATGAGTTGAAATCACAAGAAAAGAGTAAAAATGATATTTGGGTCTTACAGTGTTAAAACATGACTGCTTCTGGCAAAAACAGCCTTATTTCGGTGAGAGAAGAACAATTCAAGTCAATCATTCAAACTAATGATGATGAATCAATAAATCACTACAGGGATTGAATATCAGTCAAACTGCATGTTTCCTGATTGAAATGAGTTGAAATCACAAGAAAAGAATCAAAATGATATTTGGGTCTTACAGTGTAAAAACATGACTGCTTCTGGCAAAAACAGCCTTATTTCGGCGAGAGAAGAACAATTCAAGTCAATCATTCAAACTAATGATGATGAATCAATAAATCACTACAGGGATTGAATATCAGTCAAAATGCATGTTTACTGCTTTTAATGAGTTGAAATCACAAGAAAAGAATCAAAATGATATTTGGGTCTTACAGTGTTAAAACATGACTGCTTCTGGCAAAAACAGCCTTATTTCGGTGAGAGAAGAACAATTCAAGTCAATCATTCAAACTAATGATGATGAATCAATAAATCACTACAGGGATTGAATATCAGTCAAAGTGCATGTTTCCTGATTGAAATGAGTTGAAATCACAAGAAAAGAATCAAAATGATATTTGGGTCTTACAGTGTTAAAACATGACTGCTTCTGGCAAAAACAGCCTTATTTCGGCGAGAGAAGAACAATTCAAGTCAATCATTCAAACTAATGATGATGAATCAATAAATCACTACAGGGATTGAATATCAGTCAAACTGCATGTTTCCTGATTGAAATGAGTTGAAATCAAAAGAAAAGAATCAAAATGATATTTGGGTTTTACAGTGTTAAAACATGACTGCTTCTGGCAAAAACAGCCTTATTTCGGCGAGAGAAGAACAATTCAAGGCAATCATTCAAACTAATGATGATGAATCAATAAATCACTACAGGGATTGAATATCAGTCAAAATGCATGTTTACTGCTTTTAATGAGTTGAAATCACAAGAAAAGAATCAAAATGATATTTGGGTCTTACAGTGTTAAAACATGACTGCTTCTGGCAAAAACAGCCTTATTTCGGTGAGAGAAGAACAATTCAAGTCAATCATTCAAACTAATGATGATGAATCAATAAATCACTACAGGGATTGAATATCAGTCAAAGTGCATGTTTCCTGATTGAAATGAGTTGAAATCACAAGAAAAGAATCAAAATGATATTTGGGTCTTACAGTGTTAAAACATGACTGCTTCTGGCAAAAACAGCCTTATTTCGGCGAGAGAAGAACAATTCAAGTCAATCATTCAAACTAATGATGATGAATCAATAAATCACTACAGTGATTGAATATCAGTCAAAATGCATGTTTACTGCTTTTAATGAGTTGAAATCACAAGAAAAGAATCAAAATGATATTTGGGTCTTACAGTGTTAAAACATGACTGCTTCTGGCAAAAACAGCCTTATTTCGACGAGAGAAGAACAATTCAAGTCAATCATTCAAAGTAATGATGATGAATCAATAAATCACTACAGGGATTGAATATCAGTCAAAATGCATGTTTACTGCTTTTAATGAGTTGAAATCACAAGAAAAGAATCAAAATGATATTTGGGTCTTACAGTGTTAAAACATGACTGCTTCTGGCAAAAACAGCCTTATTTCGGCGAGAGAAGAACAATTCAAGTCAATCATTCAAACTAATGATGATGAATCAATAAATCACTACAGGGATTGAATATCAGTCAAACTGCATGTTCCCTGCTTTTAATGAGTTGAAATCACAAGAAAAGAATCAAAATGATATTTGGGTCTTACAGTGTTAAAACATGACTGCTTCTGGCAAAAACAGCCTTATTTCGGCGAGAGAAGAACAATTCAAGTCAATCATTCAAACTAATGATGATGAATCAATAAATCCCTACAGGGATTGAATATCAGTCAAAATGCATGTTTACTGCTTTTAATGAGTTGAAATCACAAGAAAAGAATCAAAATGATATTTGGGTCTTACAGTGTTAAAACATGACTGCTTCTGGCAAAAACAGCCTTATTTCGGCGAGAGAAGAACAATTCAAGTCAATCATTCAAACTAATGATGATGAATCAATAAATCACTACAGGGATTGAATATCAGTCAAACTGCATGTTTCCTGATTGAAATGAGTTGAAATCACAAGAAAAGAATCAAAATGATATTTGGGTCTTACAGTGTTAAAACATGACTGCTTCTGGCAAAAACAGCCTTATTTCGGAGAGAGAAGAACAATTCAAGTCAATCATTCAAACTAATGATGATGAATCAATAAATCACTACAGGGATTGAATATCAGTCAAAATGCATGTTTACTGCTTTAAATGAGTTGAAATCACAAGAAAAGAATCAAAATGATATTTGGGTCTTACAGTGTTAAAACATGACTGCTTCTGGCAAAAACAGCCTTATTTCGGCGAGAGAAGAACAATTCAAGGCAATAATTCAAACTAATGATGATGAATCAATAAATCACTACAGGGATGGAATATCAGTCAAACTGCATGTTCCCTGCTTGAAATGAGTTGAAATCACAAGAAAAGAATCAAAATGATATTTGGGTCTTACAGTGTTAAAACATGACTGCTTCTGGCAAAAACAGCCTTATTTCGACGAGAGAAGAACCATTCAAGTCAATCATTCAAAGTAATGATGATGAATCAATAAATCACTACAGGGATTGAATATCAGTCAAAATGCATGTTTCCTTGTTGAAATGAGTTGAAATCACAAGAAAAGAGTAAAAATGATATTTGGGTCTTACAGTGTTAAAACATGACTGCTTCTGGCAAAAACAGCCTTATTTCGGCGAGAGAAGAACAATTCAAGTCAATCATTCAAACTAATGATGATGAATCAATAAATCACTACAGGGATTGAATATCAGTCAAACTGCATGTTTCCTGATTGAAATGAGTTGAAATCACAAGAAAAGAATCAAAATGATATTTGGGTCTTACAGTGTTAAAACATGACTGCTTCTGGCAAAAACAGCCTTATTTCGGCGAGAGAAGAACAATTCAAGTCAATCATTCAAACTAATGATGATGAATCAATAAATCACTACAGGGATTGAATATCAGTCAAAATACATGTTTACTGCTTTTAATGAGTTGAAATCACAAGAAAAGAATCAAAATGATATTTGTGTCTTACAGTGTTAAAACATGACTGCTTCTGGCAAAAACAGCCTTATTTCGGTGAGAGAAGAACAATTCAAGTCAATCATTCAAACTAATGATGACGAATCAATAAATCACTACAGGGATTGAATATCAGTCAAACTGCATGTTTCCTGATTGAAATGAGTTGAAATCACAAGAAAAGAATCAAAATGATATTTGGGTCTTACAGTGTTAAAACATGACTGCTTCTGGCAAAAACAGCCTTATTTCGGCGAGAGAAGAACAATTCAAGTCAATCATTCAAACTAATGATGATGAATCAATAAATCACTACAGGGATTGAATATCAGTCAAAATGCATGTTTACTGCTTTTAATGAGTTGAAATCACAAGAAAAGAATCAAAATGATATTTGGGTCTTACAGTGTTAAAACATGACTGCTTCTGGCAAAAACAGCCTTATTTCGGTGAGAGAAGAACAATTCAAGTCAATCATTCAAACTAATGATGATGAATCAATAAATCACTACAGGGATTGAATATCAGTCAAAGTGCATGTTTCCTGATTGAAATGAGTTGAAATCACAAGAAAAGAATCAAAATGATATTTGGGTCTTACAGTGTTAAAACATGACTGCTTCTGGCAAAAACAGCCTTATTTCGGCGAGAGAAGAACAATTCAAGTCAATCATTCAAACTAATGATGATGAATCAATAAATCACTACAGGGATTGAATATCAGTCAAAATGCATGTTTACTGCTTTTAATGAGTTGAAATCACAAGAAAAGAATCAAAATGATATTTGGGTCTTACAGTGTTAAAACATGACTGCTTCTGGCAAAAACAGCCTTATTTCGGCGAGAGAAGAACAATTCAAGTCAATCATTCAAACTAATGATGATGAATCAATAAATCACTACAGGGATTGAATATCAGTCAAACTGCATGTTTCCTGATTGAAATGAGTTGAAATCACAAGAAAAGAATCAAAATGATATTTGGGTCTTACAGTGTTAAAACATGACTGCTTCTGGCAAAAACAGCCTTATTTCGGCGAGAGAAGAACAATTCAAGTCAATCATTCAAACTAATGATGATGAATCAATAAATCACTACAGGGATTGAATATCAGTCAAAATACATGTTTACTGCTTTTAATGAGTTGAAATCACAAGAAAAGAATAGAAATGATATTTGGGTCTTACAGTGTTAAAACATGACTGCTTCTGGCAAAAACAGCCTTATTTCGGCGAGAGAAGAACAATTCAAGGCAATCATTCAAACTAATGATGATGAATCAATAAATCACTACAGGGATGGAATATCAGTCAAACTGCATGTTCCCTGCTTGAAATGAGTTGAAATCACAAGAAAAGAATCAAAATGATATTTGGGTCTTACAGTGTTAAAACATGACTGCTTCTGGCAAAAACAGCCTTATTTCGACGAGAGAAGAACAATTCAAGTCAATCATTCAAAGTAATGATGATGAATCAATAAATCACTACAGGGATTGAATATCAGTCAAAATGCATGTTTACTGCTTTTAATGAGTTGAAATCACAAGAAAAGAATCAAAATGATATTTGGGTCTTACAGTGTTAAAACATGACTGCTTCTGGCAAAAACAGCCTTATTTCGGCGAGAGAAGAACAATTCAAGTCAATCATTCAAACTAATGATGATGAATCAATAAATCACTACAGGGATTGAATATCAGTCAAACTGCATGTTCCCTGCTTTTAATGAGTTGAAATCACAAGAAAAGAATCAAAATGATATTTGGGTCTTACAGTGTTAAAACATGACTGCTTCTGGCAAAAACAGCCTTATTTCGGCGAGAGAAGAACAATTCAAGTCAATCATTCAAACTAATGATGATAAAACAATAAATCACTACAGGGATTGAATATCAGTCAAAATGCATGTTTACTGCTTTTAATGAGTTGAAATCACAAGAAAAGAATCAAAATGATATTTGGGTCTTACAGTGTTAAAACATGACTGCTTCTGGCAAAAACAGCCTTATTTCGGTGAGAGAAGAACAATTCAAGTCAATCATTCAAACTAATGATGATGAATCAATAAATCACTACAGGGATTGAATATCAGTCAAAGTGCATGTTTCCTGATTGAAATGAGTTGAAATCACAAGAAAAGAATCAAAATGATATTTGGGTCTTAGTGTTAAAACATGACTGCTTCTGGCAAAAACAGCCTTATTTCGGCGAGAGAAGAACAATTCAAGTCAATCATTCAAACTAATGATGATGAATCAATAAATCACTACAGGGATTGAATATCAGTCAAAATGCATGTTTACTGCTTTTAATGAGTTGAAATCACAAGAAAAGAATCAAAATGATATTTGGGTCTTACAGTGTTAAAACATGACTGCTTCTGGCAAAAACAGCCTTATTTCGGCGAGAGAAGAACAATTCAAGTCAATCATTCAAACTAATGATGATGAATCAATAAATCACTACAGGGATTGAATATCAGTCAAACTGCATGTTCCCTGCTTTTAATGAGTTGAAATCACAAGAAAAGAATCAAAATGATATTTGGGTCTTACAGTGTTAAAACATGACTGCTTCTGGCAAAAACAGCCTTATTTCGGCGAGAGAAGAACAATTCAAGTCAATCATTCAAACTAATGATGATGAATCAATAAATCACTACAGGGATTGAATATCAGTCAAACTGCATGTTCCCTGCTTTTAATGAGTTGAAATCACAAGAAAAGAATCAAAATGATATTTGGGTCTTACAGTGTTAAAACATGACTGCTTCTGGCAAAAACAGCCTTATTTCGGCGAGAGAAGAACAATTCAAGTCAATCATTCAAACTAATGATGATGAATCAATAAATCACTACAGGGATTGAATATCAGTCAAACTGCATGTTCCCTGCTTTTAATGAGTTGAAATCACAAGAAAAGAATCAAAATGATATTTGGGTCTTACAGTGTTAAAACATGACTGCTTCTGGCAAAAACAGCCTTATTTCGGCGAGAGAAGAACAATTCAAGTCAATCATTCAAACTAATGATGATGAATCAATAAATCACTACAGGGATTGAATATCAGTCAAAATGCATGTTTACTGCTTTTAATGAGTTGAAATCACAAGAAAAGAATCAAAATGATATTTGGGTCTTACAGTGTTAAAACATGACTGCTTCTGGCAAAAACAGCCTTATTTCGGCGAGAGAAGAACAATTCAAGTCAATCATTCAAACTAATGATGATGAATCAATAAATCACTACAGGGATTGAATATCAGTCAAACTGCATGTTTCCTGATTGAAATGAGTTGAAATCACAAGAAAAGAATCAAAATGATATTTGGGTCTTACAGTGTTAAAACATGACTGCTTCTGGCAAAAACAGCCTTATTTCGGAGAGAGAAGAACAATTCAAGTCAATCATTCAAACTAATGATGATGAATCAATAAATCACTACAGGGATTGAATATCAGTCAAAATGCATGTTTACTGCTTTTAATGAGTTGAAATCACAAGAAAAGAATCAAAATGATATTTGGGTCTTACAGTGTTAAAACATGACTGCTTCTGGCAAAAACAGCCTTACTTCGGCGAGAGAAGAACAATTCAAGGCAATCATTCAAACTAATGATGATGAATCAATAAATCACTACAGGGATGGAATATCAGTCAAACTGCATGTTCCCTGCTTGAAATGAGTTGAAATCACAAGAAAAGAATCAAAATGATATTTGGGTCTTACAGTGTTAAAACATGACTGCTTCTGGCAAAAACAGCCTTATTTCGACGAGAGAAGAACCATTCAAGTCAATCATTCAAAGTAATGATGATGAATCAATAAATCACTACAGGGATTGAATATCAGTCAAAATGCATGTTTCCTTGTTGAAATGAGTTGAAATCACAAGAAAAGAGTAAAAATGATATTTGGGTCTTACAGTGTTAAAACAAGACTGCTTCTGGCAAAAACAGCCTTATTTCGGAGAGAGAAGAACAATTCAAGTCAATCATTCAAACTAATGATGATGAATCAATAAATCACTACAGGGATTGAATATCAGTCAAAATGCATGTTTACTGCTTTTAATGAGTTGAAATCACAAGAAAAGAATCAAAATGATATTTTGGGTCTTACAGTGTTAAAACATGACTGCTTCTGGCAAAAACAGCCTTATTTCGGCGAGAGAAGAACAATTCAAGTCAATCATTCAAAGTAATGATGATGAATCAATAAATCACTACAGGGATTGAATATCAGTCAAACTGCATGTTCCCTGCTTGAAATGAGTTGAAATCACAAGAAAAGAATCAAAATGATATTTGGGTCTTACAGTGTTAAAACATGACTGCTTCTGGCAAAAACAGCCTTATTTCGACGAGAGAAGAACAATTCAAGTCAATCATTCAAAGTAATGATGATGAATCAATAAATCACTACAGGGATTGAATATCAGTCAAAATGCATGTTTCCTTCTTGAAATGAGTTGAAATCACAAGAAAAGAGTAAAAATGATATTTGGGTCTTACAGTGTTAAAACATGACTGCTTCTGGCAAAAACAGCCTTATTTCGGCGAGAGAAGAACAATTCAAGTCAATCATTCAAACTAATGATGATGAATCAATAAATCACTACAGGGATTGAATATCAGTCAAAGTGCATGTTTCCTGATTGAAATGAGTTGAAATCACAAGAAAAGAATCAAAATGATATTTGGGTCTTAGTGTTAAAACATGACTGCTTCTGGCAAAAACAGCCTTATTTCGGCGAGAGAAGAACAATTCAAGTCAATCATTCAAACTAATGATGATGAATCAATAAATCACTACAGGGATTGAATATCAGTCAAAATGCATGTTTACTGCTTTTAATGAGTTGAAATCACAAGAAAAGAATCAAAATGATATTTGGGTCTTACAGTGTTAAAACATGACTGCTTCTGGCAAAAACAGCCTTATTTCGACGAGAGAAGAACAATTCAAGTCAATCATTCAAAGTAATGATGATGAATCAATAAATCACTACAGGGATTGAATATCAGTCAAAATGCATGTTTACTGCTTTTAATGAGTTGAAATCACAAGAAAAGAATCAAAATGATATTTGGGTCTTACAGTGTTAAAACATGACTGCTTCTGGCAAAAACAGCCTTATTTCGGCGAGAGAAGAACAATTCAAGTCAATCATTCAAACTAATGATGATGAATCAATAAATCACTACAGGGATTGAATATCAGTCAAACTGCATGTTCCCTGCTTTTAATGAGTTGAAATCACAAGAAAAGAATCAAAATGATATTTGGGTCTTACAGTGTTAAAACATGACTGCTTCTGGCAAAAACAGCCTTATTTCGGCGAGAGAAGAACAATTCAAGTCAATCATTCAAACTAATGATGATGAATCAATAAATCACTACAGGGATTGAATATCAGTCAAAATGCATGTTTACTGCTTTTAATGAGTTGAAATCACAAGAAAAGAATCAAAATGATATTTGGGTCTTACAGTGTTAAAACATGACTGCTTCTGGCAAAAACAGCCTTATTTCGGCGAGAGAAGAACAATTCAAGTCAATCATTCAAACTAATGATGATGAATCAATAAATCACTACAGGGATTGAATATCAGTCAAACTGCATGTTTCCTGATTGAAATGAGTTGAAATCACAAGAAAAGAATCAAAATGATATTTGGGTCTTACAGTGTTAAAACATGACTGCTTCTGGCAAAAACAGCCTTATTTCGGCGAGAGAAGAACAATTCAAGGCAATCATTCAAACTAATGATGATGAATCAATAAATCACTACAGGGATGGAATATCAGTCAAACTGCATGTTCCCTGCTTGAAATGAGTTGAAATCACAAGAAAAGAATCAAAATGATATTTGGGTCTTACAGTGTTAAAACATGACTGCTTCTGGCAAAAACAGCCTGATTTCGACGAGAGAAGAACAATTCAAGTCAATCATTCAAAGTAATGATGATGAATCAATAAATCACTACAGGGATTGAATATCAGTCAAAATGCATGTTTCCTTGTTGAAATGAGTTGAAATCACAAGAAAAGAGTAAAAATGATATTTGGGTCTTACAGTGTTAAAACAAGACTGCTTCTGGCAAAAACAGCCTTATTTCGGAGAGAGAAGAACAATTCAAGTCAATCATTCAAACTAATGATGATGAATCAATAAATCACTACAGGGATTGAATATCAGTCAAAATGCATGTTTACTGCTTTTAATGAGTTGAAATCACAAGAAAAGAATCAAAATGATATTTTGGGTCTTACAGTGTTAAAACATGACTGCTTCTGGCAAAAACAGCCTTATTTCGGCGAGAGAAGAACAATTCAAGTCAATCATTCAAAGTAATGATGATGAATCAATAAATCACTACAGGGATTGAATATCAGTCAAACTGCATGTTCCCTGCTTGAAATGAGTTGAAATCACAAGAAAAGAATCAAAATGATATTTGGGTCTTACAGTGTTAAAACATGACTGCTTCTGGCAAAAACAGCCTTATTTCGACGAGAGAAGAACAATTCAAGTCAATCATTCAAAGTAATGATGATGAATCAATAAATCACTACAGGGATTGAATATCAGTCAAAATGCATGTTTCCTTCTTGAAATGAGTTGAAATCACAAGAAAAGAGTAAAAATGATATTTGGGTCTTACAGTGTTAAAACATGACTGCTTCTGGCAAAAACAGCCTTATTTCGGCGAGAGAAGAACAATTCAAGTCAATCATTCAAACTAATGATGATGAATCAATAAATCACTACAGGGATTGAATATCAGTCAAACTGCATGTTTCCTGATTGAAATGAGTTGAAATCACAAGAAAAGAATCAAAATGATATTTGGGTCTTACAGTGTTAAAACATGACTGCTTCTGGCAAAAACAGCCTTATTTCGGCGAGAGAAGAACAATTCAAGTCAATCATTCAAACTAATGATGATGAATCAATAAATCACTACAGGGATTGAATATCAGTCAAAATGCATGTTTACTGCTTTTAATGAGTTGAAATCACAAGAAAAGAATCAAAATGATATTTGGGTCTTACAGTGTTAAAACATGACTGCTTCTGGCAAAAACAGCCTTATTTCGGTGAGAGAAGAACAATTCAAGTCAATCATTCAAACTAATGATGATGAATCAATAAATCACTACAGGGATTGAATATCAGTCAAACTGCATGTTTCCTGATTGAAATGAGTTGAAATCACAAGAAAAGAATCAAAATGATATTTGGGTCTTACAGTGTTAAAACATGACTGCTTCTGGCAAAAACAGCCTTATTTCGGAGAGAGAAGAACAATTCAAGTCAATCATTCAAACTAATGATGATGAATCAATAAATCACTACAGGGATTGAATATCAGTCAAAATGCATGTTTACTGCTTTTAATGAGTTGAAATCACAAGAAAAGAATCAAAATGATATTTGGGTCTTACAGTGTTAAAACATGACTGCTTCTGGCAAAAACAGCCTTATTTCGGCGAGAGAAGAACAATTCAAGGCAATCATTCAAACTAATGATGATGAATCAATAAATCACTACAGGGATGGAATATCAGTCAAACTGCATGTTCCCTGCTTGAAATGAGTTGAAATCACAAGAAAAGAATCAAAATGATATTTGGGTCTTACAGTGTTAAAACATGACTGCTTCTGGCAAAAACAGCCTTATTTCGACGAGAGAAGAACCATTCAAGTCAATCATTCAAAGTAATGATGATGAATCAATAAATCACTACAGGGATTGAATATCAGTCAAAATGCATGTTTCCTTGTTGAAATGAGTTGAAATCACAAGAAAAGAGTAAAAATGATATTTGGGTCTTACAGTGTTAAAACAAGACTGCTTCTGGCAAAAACAGCCTTATTTCGGAGAGAGAAGAACAATTCAAGTCAATCATTCAAACTAATGATGATGAATCAATAAATCACTACAGGGATTGAATATCAGTCAAAATGCATGTTTACTGCTTTTAATGAGTTGAAATCACAAGAAAAGAATCAAAATGATATTTTGGGTCTTACAGTGTTAAAACATGACTGCTTGTGGCAAAAACAGCCTTATTTCGGCGAGAGAAGAACAATTCAAGGCAATCATTCAAACTAATGATGATGAATCAATAAATCACTACAGGGATGGAATATCAGTCAAACTGCATGTTCCCTGCTTGAAATGAGTTGAAATCACAAGAAAAGAATCAAAATGATATTTGGGTCTTACAGTGTTAAAACATGACTGCTTCTGGCAAAAACAGCCTTATTTCGGCGAGAGAAGAACAATTCAAGTCAATCATTCAAAGTAATGATGATGAATCAATAAATCTCTACAGGGATTGAATATCAGTCAAAATGCATGTTTCCTTGTTGAAATGAGTTGAAATCACAAGAAAAGAGTCAAAATGATATTTGGGTCTTACAGTGTTAAAACATGACTGCTTCTGGCAAAAACAGCCTTATTTCGGCAAGAGAAGAACAATTCAAGTCAATCATTCAAACTAATGATGATGAATCAATAAATCACTACAGGGATTGAATATCAGTCAAAATGCATGTTTACTGCTTTTAATGAGTTGAAATCACAAGAAAAGAACCAAAATTATATTTGGGTCTTACAGTGTTAAAACATGACTGCTTGTGGCAAAAACAGCCTTATTTCGGCGAGAAAAGAACAATTCAAGCCAATCATTCATACTAATGATGATGAATAAATAAATCACTACAGGGATTGAATATCAGTCAAAATGCATGTTTCCTGCTTGAAATGAGCTGAAATCACAAGAAAAGAATCAAAATGATATTTGGGTCTTACAGTGTTAAAACATGACTGCTTGTGGCAAAAACAGCCTTATTTCGGCGAGAAAAGAACAATTCAAGCCGATCATTCATACTAATGATGATGAATCAATAAATCACTACAGGGATTGAATATCAGTCAAAATGCATGTTTCCTGCTTGAAATGAGTTGAAATCACAAGAAAAGAGTCAAAATGATATTTGGGTCTTACAATGTTAAAACATGACTGCTTCTGGCAAAAACAGCCTTATTTCGGCGAGAGAAGAACAATTCAAGTCAATCATTCAAACTAATGATGATGAATCAATAAATCACTACAGGGATTGAATATCAGTCAAAATGCATGTTTCCTTGTTGAAATGAGTTGAAATCACAAGAAAAGAGTCAAAATGATATTTGGGTCTTACAGTGTTAAAACATGACTGCTTCTGGCAAAAACAGCCTTATTTCGGCGAGAGAAGAACAATTCAAGTCAATCATTCAAACTAATGATGATGAATCAATAAATCACTACAGGGATTGAATATCAGTCAAAATGCATGTTTACTGCTTTTAATGAGTTGAAATCACAAGAAAAGAATCAAAATGATATTTGGGTCTTACAGTGTTAAAACATGACTGCTTCTGGCAAAAACAGCCTTATTTCGGCGAGAGAAGAACAATTCAAATCAATCATTCAAACTAATGATGATGAATCAATAAATCACTACAGGGATTGAATATCAGTCAAACTGCATGTTTCCTGCTTGAAATGAGTTGAAATCACAAGAAAAGAATCAAAATGATATTTGGGTCTTACAGTGTTAAAACATGACTGCTTCTGGCAAAAACAGCCTTATTTCGGCGAGAGAAGAACAATTCAAGCCAATCATTCAAACTAATGATGATGAATCAATAAATCACTACAGCGATTGAATATCAGTCAAAATGCATGTTTCCTGCTTGAAATGAGTTGAAATCACAAGAAAAGAGTCAAAATGATATTTTGGTCTTACAGTGTTAAAACATGACTGCTTCTGGCAAAAACAGCCTTATTTCGGCGAGAGAAGAACAATTCAAGTCAATCATTCAAACTATTGATGATGAATCAATAAATCACTACAGGGATTGAATATCAGTCAAAATGCATGTTTCCAGCTTTTAATGAGTTGAAATCACAAGAAAAGAGTCAAAATGATATTTGGGTCTTACAGTGTTAAAACATGACTGCTTGTGGCAAAAACAGCCTTATTTCGGCGAGAGAAGAACAATTCAAGCCAAACATTCATACTAATGATGATGAATCAATAAATCACTACAGGGATTGAATATGAGTCAAAATGCATGTTTCCTGCTGAAAATGAGTTGAAATCACAAGAAAAGAGTCAAAAGGATATATGGGTCTTACAGTGTTAAAACATGACTGCTGGTGGCCAAAACAGCCTTATTTCGGCGAGAGAAGAACAATTTCAGCCAATCCTTGATACTAATGATGATGAATCAATAAATCACTGCAGGGATTGAATATGAGTCAAAATGCATGTTTCCTGCTGAGAATGAGTTGAAATCACAAGAAAAGAGTCAAAATGATATTTGGGTCTTACAGTGTTAAAACATGACTGCTCGTGGCCAAAACAGCCTTATTTCGGCGAGAGAAGAGCAATTTCAGCCAATCCTTTATTCTAATGATGATGAATCAATAAATCACTGCAGGGATTGAATATGAGTCAAAATGCATGTTTCCTGCTGAGAATGAGTTGAAATCACAAGAAAAGAGTCAAAATGATATTTTGGTCTTACAGTGGTAAAACATGACTGCTGGTGGCCAAAACAGCCTTATTTCGGCGAGAGAAGAACAATTTCAGCCAATCGTTGATACTAATGATGATGAATCAATAAATCACTACAGGGATTGAATATGAGTAAAATGCATGTTTCCTTCTTGAAATGAGTTGAAATCACAAGAAAAGAGTCAAAATGATATTTTTGCCAGAAGCAGTCATGTTTTAACACTGTAACAGTGTTTAACAGTGTTAAAACATGACTGCTTCTGGCAAAAACAGCCTTATTTCGGTGAGAGAAGAACAATTCAAGCCAAACATTCATACTCATGATGATGAATCAATAAATCACTACAGGGATTGAATATGAGTCAAAATGCATGTTTCCTGCTGAAAATGAGTTGAAATCACAAGAAAAGAGTCTATGTGATATTTGGGTCTTACAGTGTTAAAACATGACCGCTGGTGGCCAAAACAGCCTTATTTCGGCGAGAGAAGAACAATTTCAGCCAATCCTTGATACTAATGATGATGAATCAATAATCACTACAGGGACTGAATATGAGTCAAAATGCATGTTTCCTGCTGAAAATGAGTTGAAATCACAAGGAAAGAGTCAAAATGATATTTGGGTCTTACAGTGTTAAAACATGACTGCTGGTGGCCAAAACAGCGTTATTTCGGCGAGAGAAGAACAATTTCAGCCAATCCTTGATACTAATGATGATGAATCAATAAATCACTGCAGGGATTGAATATGAGTAAAATGCATTTTTCCTGCTGAAAATGAGTTGAAATCACAAGAAAAGAGTCAAAAGCATATATGGGTCTTACAGTGTTAAAACATGACTGCTGGTGGCCAAAACAGCCTTATTTCGGCGAGAGAAGAACAATTTCAGCCAATCCTTGATACTAATGATGATGAATCAATAAATCACTACAGGGATTGAATATGAGTCAAAATGCATGTTTCCTGCTGAAAATGAGTTGAAATCACAAGAAAAGAGTCAAAATGATATTTGGGTCTCACAGTGTTAAAACATGACTGCTGGTGGCCAAAACAGCCGTCTTTCGGCGAGAGAAGAACAATTTCAGCCAATCCTTGATACTAATGATGATGAATCAATAAATCACTACAGGGATTGAATATGAGTCAAAATGCATGTTTCCTGCTGAAAATGAGTTGAAATCACAAGAAAAGAGTCAAAATGATATTTGGGTCTTACAGTGTTAAAACATGACTGCTGGTGGCCAAAACAGCCTTATTTCGGCAAGAGAAGAACAATTTCAGCCAATCCTTGATACTAATGATGATGAATCAATAAATCACTACAGGGATTGAATATGAGTCAAAATGCATGTTTCCTGCTGAGAATGAGTTGAAATCACAAGAAAAGAGTCAAAATGATATTTGGGTCTTACAGTGTTTAAACATGACTGCTGGTGGCCCAAACAGCCTTATTTCTGTGAGAGAATAACAATTTCAGCCAATCCTTGATACTAATGATGATGAATCAATAAATCACTACAGGGATTGAATATTAGTCAAAATGCATGTTTCCTGCTGAAAATGAGTTGAAATCACAAGAAAAGAGTCAAAATGATATTTGGGTCTTACAGTGTTAAAACATGACTGCTGGTGGCCAAAACAGCCTTATTTCGGCGAGAGAAGAACAATTTCAGCCAATCCTTGATACTAATGATGATGAATCAATAAATCACTTCAGGGATTGAATATGAGTCAAAATGCATGTTTCCTGCTGAAAATGAGTTGAAATCACAAGAAAAGAGTCTATGTGATATTTGGGTCTTACAGTGTTAAAACATGACTGCTGGTGGCCAAAACAGCCTTATTTCGGCGAGAGAAGAACAATTTCAGCCAATCTTTGATACTAATGATGATGAATCAATAAATCACTGCAGGGATTGAATATGAGTCAAAATGCATGTTTCCTGCTGAGAATGAGTTGAAATCACAAGAAAAGAGTCAAAAGGATATATGGGTCTTACAGTGTTAAAACATGACTGCTGGTGGCCAAAACAGCCTTATTTCGGCGAGAGAAGAACAATTTCAGCCAATCCTTGATACTAATGATGATGAATCAATAAATCACTGCAGGGATTGAATATGAGTCAAAATGCATGTTTCCTGCTGAGAATGAGTTGAAATCACAAGAAAAGAGTCAAAATGATATTTGGGTCTTACAGTGTTAAAACATGACTGCTGGTGGCCAAAACAGCCTTATTTCGGCGAGAGAAGAGCAATTTCAGCCAATCCTTGATTCTAATGATGATGAATCAATAAATCACTGCAGGGATTGAATATGAGTCAAAATGCATGTTTCCTGCTGAGAATTAGTTGAAATCACAAGAAAAGAGTCAAAATGATATTTGGGTCTTACAGTGTTAAAACCAACACATTCTCACTCCCAATGCTTCAACAGGTTGATTATTGGTCAGGGTCCCTTAGCGTCACATGCCGACTCATTAGGCACCCATTTTCGTCATTTTTAGACACGTTGGGTAACCCAACTGACTTACATAGTACTCCCACAACGTCGAAAATAGACACCACGGGAAACATTTGGGGGCGTCCCCTGACTCTTTATTGTCATGGTAACGTGACGTTTTCTGTCATATAAAACGTCATTTTTATATGGTTATATCAGCCATTCTCTACCTTGGTGTCCCGACCCCAATTGGGGTCGCGAGATGATTTCTGGGGGTCGCCAAATCATTTTGGAAAAAATATAAATGCACAAGTTAATATTAAGTCACATAATTTCAGACAGGGATACGTTTTATTTGTTGTCTGCTTTATTATTTGTCCAAAATTCGTCCTATCAACTGAATTTGTATGATCTGAACTGTTCGCGTGAGATTCTGTTCAGCGAGCACAGCGGAAAAAATAAACAAACAAAAGGAAAAAAACTGGCGCTGAAAAACTGGCGCTGAAAAAATGGAGCGATGGCTGCAAAGAAAAGCTCCAGACTTGGGTCAGCAGCAGCAGCAGGGGTCCCAAGGTCTACCAGCAGAAAGCCTAACGGGACCACCAGCCGAGAAACGAGGGCAGTGGGGCCGACACCGGCTAGGCTCCGTAAATATCAGCCGGACTTCTTGAAGTATGGCTTTTCATGCATGACAAAAAACACCACAGAATATCTACATTGTGTCATTTGCTCTGAAGTGCTAGTAAAAGAAAGCTTGAAACCATTAAAACTGAAGAGACAAGAGGGTAGGGGGGCCATCCGTCCGGCTTTAGGCCGGACAGTCCGGCTTTTAAATGCTCTGTCCGGCTGCAGGCGCAGCCTTAATCCGGACACTCATTTATCCTCCTTTTAAGAAAATAACAAAAAAGTCCGTTCTGTTCATGTTCATGTTCTGATTTTACAGCATTTAAAAAAACTTGTTCTGTACATAGTGTGGTTACTATTGTGATCAAACACACTGGGCTGAAGCTGAATTCTGAGGCTGCTCTGTAAATAAGTTTTTAATAACAATAACTATAGCAACTTCTGTTTAACCCATATCAATTTCAGGCTTGAATTAAAATTAAAATTAAAATAGGCTACTGGTTTAAAACCCACCCATTTCCATCCATTTCCACTCACTTCCCTTTTAGGTCCCACCCACTACGAGTAAAGATACAGCTACAGATAATGTGGTTGAGCAGATAGATAGTGGTGTCCTCACTCATCTCTAAAGTTGAATAATGTAATAATATACCTAGTTTAGTTAGGTACACAATACACAATAAAATAAACACAATAACAATATTTTATTTCACAACTTTTATTTTCCAATGCTGCATTCAGCTGATTGATTGAAGTGCTGGAATTCACTGGCCGGCTCCCATGTATCATCCCAGGTCTTAGCACTGTGAAGTATCATAAGTGCACAGTGTCATTAGAATGCAGGACAAACTTCAAGATCATTGTTGTTGAAAAAAACCCATGATGTGATTTTCCAATACATTTTAAGAGGGTTTAATTTAGAGAGTTCAATGACATTGTAGTGGAGGAAATAAAGAACAACTTTTTGAGGTAAAGGTCAAAGGTAAAACCGCTAATGTTCTCCTTTTTTATCAGTGCTTTTCTCTTCCACACCATCCTGATCTTCCTCATCATCATCATTGCCCCTCTCTTCCTCATGAATTGTATCATCATTTCTGGAATCGAGAATTGTTTCCAGTTGAAAACCGGTTCTAAATTGTCTGATCCATTGGTATCAAATGCCTCTGAGCTTATTGATTCCTCTTTGATGCCCAGGGATGTGATATTGACTGAATGAAATAAGGTGGAACTCAGTTGTGGGGGTAGTTAACTTCAGCTATGTTGTCCTTCATATTCAAAAAAGGCAGTAGTGGCAAGTATGTTTTTGGCTGTGAACCATTGCTCTTATCTAAAAGTTGTGTCTCATATTTTCATCAGCAAGTAAGGTCATTCATAAACAGTGAACACCTGTGTAGGTCTATTTTCTCCACACAGAAAATTGATCAGCAATAGATCAGGGAATTGATTGAGAACATGACCAATAAGGGGAATCAATAGATTTGGTATCAGTAAAATCTTATCAGTTCTTATCCCTAGATATCACTGCTCGCATTCTCACTGAAAGATGCTGCAGTAATAAATTCCAACATCATATCGACCTCAGTCACTACATCTATTTTCTCTATTACTTCCTGTGTGCTACTTTTGTTATGATCCCACAAAGTTGGGGTGAAAACCTCCTAACCTCCACTTAATACCACTTTTCGGTCAGACAATTGATCCTGAAATGGTTCAAAGTGAAAATAGAACAAACATGTATGAATGCAATATTAACTTGTTCTTACCACATAGAGCAGGGCAACCAGCGTAACTTCAGTTCTTCTTTCCCCTGCACACATGCTCTTCCGTGGTGGCATCGCCGTGCTCCTCTGTTTGGCCATTGCGCTGCTCTTCCGTGGTGGCATCGCCGCGCTCCTCTGTTTGGCCATTGCGCTGCTCTTCCGTGGTGGCATCGCCGTGCTCCTCTGTTTGGCCGTCGCGCTGCTCTTCTGTGGAGTTTGCCACAATACAAGTTTACTTCATTAACAAAGAAGATTAGATTTATTTAAAACAATTATCTCTGATCTTACTCTTACCCTTAGTCAAGATGAATTCGTAAGCTCTCTGCATCTTCTCTAATAAAGCTTTTGTGGAAGGAGTGGGGGGCAGATGGGTCATTATATCTGCTTCCCACTTGTTTGAAGCCCTTTTTTTTTTTTTTCAAAAAATAAAATAGGCTTATAGCCTATTGCCTCAAGTTTCTTCACCTGAAAAGAAACACATTATTTAACCCGGCTGCATTTTTAAAAATTTTGCTGTACCTCATTATTACAAATATTTGACATATGATCATAATTTGAACACACACTGTAGTTAATCCTAATTATAAACATAGTATTATTTCCCTTACCTCCCACAAAACCAGCCCTTCAACTCATCAAATATGTCTTGTATACCATACAACTTAATTATTCTTTGACAGAAAACCAAACCTATTGTTTCTCTTTAGCACAATTTATACTGTAGGGATGGTTTCTTTCATGTAACTATGAACAAAACAATATTTAAAATAATAGTGCCACACAGCTAAGGTCAGGTGTGTGTGTCGCCTACGTGTCAGTGTACATAGGAAGATGAAAAAAGGTGGCATTCTAATGTGAGGCTTGAAATCACAATCCTCAACACGAAGGACAATCATCTATCACTGAGCTCATTGGCAGGAGGAACCAGTTAGGATGCCCAACCCCTAATAAAAAAATAATCAGTTAAAGTTAGGAATCTTTCATATTTCTATAGTAACATAACATATTGTGTTAAATCATCCCATTAGACAGATGGGTCAAGTCAAAGTCAGATAAAAGATCAGTGACAGTAGATAAAACTATGTTTGTAAAGGCCAGATCATGATGTGCCTAGTTTATGCAGGATGTTAAAACATGGACTCAGTTCATGCTAAAAATAGGCTACAATATGAGCACTTACTGCGATACGGGCAGAATGAAGTACCCGGCCATTGTTTCGATTTTTCAGGACTCTTTGTCCCCACTGGCTATCCAGCGATGCCTCTTTTTCTTTCTTCTTTTTGTTTTTTGACAGGGACTGAAAACAGGCGCTGCAGCTTTTTTTGCTGGCCTGATTTTCTGTTTCACACGACGGACAGAGAAGGAATTTTGGTGGTGTCATGGTGAGAACAGAAAAACAAACAAAGCAAACAAACAAACAAACAAAAAGGTAAAGAAGTATTGAAAAAGACAAACAGACAGCAACAGGGAAGGATAAGAAGGGCTGTGGCTCTTAAAAGTGCCTTTGGTTTTTATGTAACTGTGTTGTTATGGAACTGTTATGGAACTGTAAATGATGAATTTGAAGGACATGTGGAAAGAAAATAATACACTATTCAGAAACAGACACCTGATATTTTACACCAGTATTCTCTTTCTCAGAATACAGTATTTATAGTATCAGTAGCCTAATGGCTATAGCTATCTGTTGTTGAGGGATAATGTAACACAGGTAACTGGAAATACAGCATAACTGCAAATCATACTTTTCCCTACGATTGTACCTGAGTCAATATCACTATAAAGTGCCTTTGGTTTCCTCATCAGAATTGCTCAGTCATCATGAAAATGGAGCAAAATAATGAAACTCTGAGGTCTTATTATAAATGGCCAAACATTTACACACATATCAGTACAATGAAAGGCCTCCTAAAACGTGTTTCCTTCATTTTATACTTTTTTTTCCATTGGATGTACGTGACTTTGGCAGCATGTCCCACTGTAATCAGTGGTTAAATCATACTAATTCAGAAAAACAATTAAATGGTTATATTGTCCACAAGTTTTTTGATAAAATGAGTAATTTTTTGTCATATATATTCTATCTTCATAATCAGTTCAAACATGTGCATACAACACCAACAGCATAACCTCTACTTAATAGAATAACTATGAAATTAAATGGATAATCTGAACTTTTTTTTTTTGGAAATGGGGAAGTCTCAAAGGCACCTTATGGTGATATTGACTTACCTATATGATTAGCTATATGTGACAAATAGGCAACAGTTGAACTTGATAAGACAATACTTTCTTTTTCAGTACTAGCCGGGGCAGAAAGATAATTAAAATTCATATTAATATCATAAAATGTTCAAATTAATGGTATAGCTAATTAGCTACCTTTCTACTTACCGAGTGTAAAAGCGAGATGGGTGATAAAAGGCGGGTGTTGCACCTGTGACGCGTTGGAGGAAGTAGGCCTACTCCGATCCTTCAGTATAAGGGCCACAGTCACAGTATGTTTGATTGCAAAGTGGACAATACGATATTTTTTAAGAATAGTCTACGCTCAGCGATTGTGTACTTTTTCCGTTTTTACAGAAGCTTTGCTATGGGGGTTGTGGTTGACCCACCCAGAAAGTTTTTTTTTCATATTTATTTTATTCTGAAAACCGGAAGAACGAGCAACCAAAACTCCCTTTAAGCAGCTAAAATATCCGAAATAAAACAATATATTTTCTTTTCTTCACATAGATCATACATATGCAATGTAAATACTATTTAGGCTTTAATATATATTTAATATATTTATGAGATGTATCTTTTTACAACCCTATTTTCCAACCCTACTTTGCAAAACTGAAAAAACTACAGCTGTGATGGTGATATTGTATCAAATTGAATGGCGAGGGGGTCTAGGGATTTGTAGTTTTCAATTTATATAGTGTTTTCCTTAGAATTGGAAGTTGTGAATACAGTATTTATAGTGCAAAGGGGATTTGAAGGTGTCAATAAACACATTTGTGTAGTTTCAATTTAAATATTGAATTTTTAAATGGGTGAAAATGTATTTAACCTATATTTGATAGTGCCCCCTACTGTTAACTGAATTTACATTATAGCTTAGGTCAAGACCTTTCTATAACAGTTGGTCTCATGTCCGTAACCCCTTTGGTTGCTGAATTATCACCATTCAAACATGCACCAAAGTCAAGGTTCAAAGGTCAATGTTTCGAAGCAGGATTCACATGGAGTCTTCATACTGACATATGTTACTCTCCAGGCTAAGACCTTTCCAATGATATATTTGGTTCGGCTCTACGGCAAAGTTTTGGTTTTTTCATTTCATGGGCACAAGCCATGCCCAGGTCTAGTTTCAGAGAGCACTTTGAAAGCCTGGTATATGAAATGAAGATTTTTGTTTGTTGTTCTTTTTTCTTTTCTTTTTTGGTTGAAATGGTGATCAATAGCAGTCACCTTCTGGGATTATAATACAGATGACAATTTAGGGCATAGCAAAATGCTTGGAGGAAGGTCTGAAGTTTAGTTTAGGATTAGGTTTAGTGTGGGGAGGTGGAAAGGGGCCCCGGACCCAAGTCCCCATGATTCAAAGTAGAACCTCACAAGCACTGGGGGGCCCTAGCCAGCCGGCCCAACTTTTTAATGAATATGTGGGATATGTCTCAGTAGCCCCACACTGTAACTAAGGTGCATGTTGTGCAGGCTATGTCCCAGCATGTGTGTTATTGTTCATTGGTGCGTAAGAGAGATCTTGCGGCATGTGTGCATCAATGAAAGTGCATAGTGATGGAGACCTCAAGTAACTCTTGTGCCACCTCTTCACTCCACGGTTCACCAACAAAACAGTAGCCTACTTGTTGAAAAGACATCAGTAAACATGTTATTACAATACAAGTAAACATGTTATTACAATATCAGTTGGGATATTTTATTACATTATTTGTCTATGTCTAAGTTATAAAGTTAAAAAAGAAGCACCTAGGCTTAAGTTATTAGGTCATTGGGTTTTATGTGGGATTGTGAGATGTAAAATTCAGTTTGATAACCCCATCTTTATCCCCTTTAAATATAGACAGCATGGTACAAGATCACACAGACACAGCATTGTAGTGCTTTATTGGATGACGTGGCACAATGGGTCTAAAAGCATTTCACATTTGTATGTATCCCAACATCTGAAGATGAAAAATGTGATTTGATTGTTCATCATTTTACAGGATATCACAAAAAAGTATATAATTTGTACATACAGTATGTATGCATATCTCATTTTTTGAACATCACAGAAAAAAACAGTTTACCTGCCACATCTTTGCTAATCGATAGAGTCTGTGTGCTCAAAGTAAGAATGATATGGCAAATACACAGCATTAATACATTACACACACAATTATTAAAAATCATCATAATACACATTATAATGACAATTAACTTTTTTACATTTTTTTATTGGACCTTTCAAACATGCATAAAATAAAATGGCAATAAAAGATTGCCGTAGAGGGTTCAGTAACATGTACAGGCAGTAGCCCTACCGGTGTTCAAGTACGCTACTTTGGTACTTCAGAGGCAAGTCAATTTTATTTGTATAGCCCGTTTTTACAAACAGTTTGTCTCAAAGGGCTTTACATGGCATCATAACATGTCCTTAGACCCTCACATCGACTGAGGAAAAACTCCATAGAAAACCCTTTTAACAATCGGAAAAACCTCAGGGTGAGCAACAGAGGAGGGATCCCTCACCCAGGACAGACAGGTGTGCAACAGATGTTGTTACAGACAAGAAAACAGTTTACAACAGAGAATGTGGGAAACATGGAAATGTTAACAGCTGAAGAAGGAAGCTTCTGGTAGGCAAGGTAGGCATGGAGAGCAGGCCAGCTTGATGGGAGGACTGGATGGAAGACTGGTTCATGGGAGGGGAGCACGTCACAGTGCATCATCTGAAAATTCACTGTCACTTGACAGTGACAGTGAATTTTCACTGTAATCATCTGCACTGTTCAAGAAAGTGGTTGTCTCTGCTCCTGGCAAAGTTTTCAAATATTTTTGTCTTGTATTGATGATATACTGCTGCTTTCTGTGGATGATGCACTGCAGACCTTTCAAGCCATCTTCATCCAGGTTCCATAGTGAATCTGTGGTGTATGGCACAATAATAAAAATCTGTATTAGTAACTTAATCATCACAGATGTATGTATATGTATGTATAGTCATGCTCCGTAAAATTTTAAATACATGCCTTGCATTGTTGCACTGGTAACCAAGGACAGCTCTCTCAGGGAATCACCACGAGATGCACAGGACCTCCAGTGCTGGTTCATCTCCGTGAAAACAATGGTCTTCTCCTCCTGATGTCTCCTTATTGACATGATGAGGTCGAATGCCCTTCGTTTTGTCCTGAGGTCGACCGAGTCTGGAAAACATTTGTGACAAAACAAGAATTCATGTAGAGAAGGTCAATATTGAAAAGATCTATTAAAGGCCCACCGAGGACTATTATTTAGGTTATAAAAAATTGTCATATTAATGTGGATAAATCTTTGCTACCCACACTTGTTAATGCACCCATTTTTGATAAATATATTGTTTGATCTTAGATGGAGATGGAGAAAAGGAGCAGAGTGAGAAGCTTCTCCCACCACAGACAGTCAAGGCAGGCGGAGCAGCTCGGTGTCACTAACCTGAGCAGTCCTGATATGCACATTGTATGTGCTAGAGCTCATGGGAAATATAATCTTAATGCTGGCAAAACATGGAAACTCCTTGATGGGCGTTTAAGTCTAGCACAATTTTTTGCAGCATTAAAGATGTGTCACATTTGCAGAAAGCATTCAACAGACTGGTGTACCTACCACAATGTGGAAGCTGCCATGGCCATGCTGTTTCTTCAGACAAAATGGTTTCCAAGCACATACTTTCTGTGCTTGGAACCATTTTGTTGTATTTCTCCACTAACGAGGTCAGGATCCCTCTCTCCTTCCTAATCTTGCAGCGGATTTTGGCTCGACCTTTGTTGCCGTCATTGTCTTTGTAAAGACACTGAGACCGCCTCCTGATACTTGTCACCAACACCTCAATTCTGCTGGCCAAGGCATCAGTATCATGGATGGTTGTTGTTGTTGTTGCTGCAACAAAGGAGAAATAGATGGCTTTCACTTTGCTTTAATTAACTTATCTGTGCCATTTCCTCTCAATTTTAAGAATTTCTTAAAACACCTTTGTGATAAGGTAATGGATAATAAAAAACAAAACCAAGATTACATTGGTCGGGTAATTGCAGATAAAAAAAACAGACTCATCGGATCAGTTGATGAGATGGTAGCTGAGCATCTTTATTGTGTTAAAACATTAATGAGTGGGGTCCATGTTTCTACAAAGTTTACCATTCATTAATTGGTGGAGGCTCATTATTATTATTATTTTTTTATTAATATGTTATCTGTGGTTTTACGTCTTTTCTCCAATTCAGGAGAATTGTTTTCTTTTCTGTTTATATGGGTTGGGTGGGTGAGAGTTGATAGGTCACAAGGGACAATTATTCTGTTATATTCCTTTCTCTGGTTTATTTTCTTTTTTTCTGCTCTGCTCTGTTATTCTTTCTGTAGCTGTGATACATGTATACACACTGAAAATCTATGGATAAAATTCAATTTGGATATAGCACCAAAATAAAAATGATGGCAGTGATCTAGCTTTGCTTTCAGTAGACCGAGAGGCCGATGAGCCCAGCCAGCAGGGAAACACTCAGCAGCCCCAGACAGAGAACTACAGCTCCATGAAATCTTCTCTCAGAGCTCCTGGGACCTGAGAAGACCGTTGAGTACAGTTAGTGATACAACAGCAATCAATAATAATAATAATAATATACTGACAGACTGAACATACTCACCCGTCTGATTCTTCAAAGGTGTTGGGTTAACAGACTTGATATAATCAGCATTTGCATAGATTTCGTCCTCCATCACTTATTAGGTGTTTACTATTTCCTAAAGGTTTAGCTCTGCAGTACAGACTGGACTTATATATTTGTTGGTTCCCTTTCTCATCACTTCACATTGTGAGGAAGTCACAAGTTTCAGAGGTGAGAAAAGTTGTTTATATGACAACCCTCTGCAACATTATCATCACGCACATATATCTCTTATTGAGCGACACAGACAGAAAGAGTGACACACTTTTATAAACAGCAGCTACTGTCACACTGCAAAAGAAGAACACACCTTTTCAAAGAATTCTTTTAACAGTTTATAAGAAACTAAATGACCATGTATCTACTTCTCAGAAATGTTTTTGGTTTATGAACCAAGAGGCCCCTCGAATCCAGTTCATCTATGGCAGGTTGGTGGGGTCAGAGGGTTAAAAAAAACCCCAACACATTTATTTATTGGTTAGAATGATCTACGGCACAACAGGGAGTCTCACAGATTATAAAAAACCCAGAATCTCCCTGCTTCAGTCTCTTTATTCTTGATAGGTTTCTCTTTCTTCACTCATCCTCTCTGGGGGCTCCAGAGAAGAGGGCCTGTGGCCACACAGTCTACCCTGGCCTCTCTGGACCTGAACCGCTCTCATGATTCTTTTGCATGTGGCCTGCTTGGCACAGTAGCCAAACAAAGCCTGTCTTTTGACTTTGATTAGTTAACACACAGCTAACCTTGAGCGACAAGTTAACCCAATAGACCATGGCACAAATTCTGTTAGCTAACTTTAAAGGCAGCAGGAGCCAACAGAGTGACAACAACAGTGACCAAAATGCAACTGGAGCAAGTAAAAGACTGGACCCAAACAGGAGGAGGGTCCCTCGGGGTTGTCTCCCGCGTCAGAGACCTTGGGGGATACGAGAGGAAGCAGTGGCTGGGAGGGTGTTGTCCATACTCTATGGACCTGACCCGACTTGGATGGTTGATCCAGATAGCGCTGTTGGAACTCTCGGATGAGACAATGGTCCAGTTTATGCTTCACAAGAACCCAGGAACTCTCCTCAGGACCACAGCAGTCCCACTACATCGGACTGCCTCAACCCCCTCATAGATGGGGGCGGGACCCCCATCTATGAGGCATGGCTACACTGCTTAACAAGAGTCCTATGTACAGTCCCATTATGACTTTATTACTATTACCAACACTTCTAGAAAGGGTTAATTTTCACAGGATTTTCACCAAGCTGTTAAAAAAACAGCTTCAAAAGGCAAAAATGATTATTACTATTTTACTAGTTAACTTATTTTGTAGTTAACTAATGAGGTTAAACATTTTGTTTATGCTGCATTTTGCTGAACTTTTACTTCCCTTTGTATTGTGCGTCAGAAAACCTTCAAAACACCCTAAATAAGCTAAATAAGTTTTTGGGCCATATTCCGTATAAATAATGGACATACTCACCGTGACATCACCTACTGGTTTGTGGACTGCCGGTTGGAAGCATCGAGTTCAGCGTTACACTCGTGTCGCCATCTTGTTTCTGATACGGGGAGCAGACCATATTTGGACTGTAGAGTAGTGAGAGGGAGAGCTTAAGGCACTTCCTGGTTTGCCCCACTGCTCAGACCCGGAGGTTGCAGCTTGGCCAAAACCTAAGTTTATCACGAGATACGTACGAGATAAGACTTAGGTTTTGGCGAACAATGCCAGAAAAAAAAAAAAGACCTTGCCTTTCAGGGGTCCCGTAAAATCCAAAACTAACTAACTGTTAACTAACTAACTAAATAGCTGTTTTTCTGCACAAAATATTTGGAGTACTTTGGAGTGGTTCTCCATGATTGTTCTGATTTTACAAAGGTGCAAGACTTATAGATTATATATATATATTTATACATATATATATATATATATATATAAATGTTGTAAAGCTAAACTCAAATACATCATCCTAAAATAGAGAGATATCAATGATCATGACCCATAACGTATAATCACATAATTGGTTTAAAAAGAAGCTGCCAGGGAAAAAGAGTTTTCCGACAGAATTTGACTACCTAATTAATTTAAATATGATGATTAAAATAAAATGAGATATTAAAGCATTTGAGGAACATTTTTTTTAAAGATTTTTTTATTCTGATTACACACAAGAAGAATATAATTCACCATCTTAACAAGAAAGAAGTGGAACTTGATGGAATTAAATACTTTATTGTGGAATAATGTCGGTGGTGGCCCCGCCCCCTAATCACACACCTGTGTCTCATATCCTCATTGACTCTCAGTATTTAAACCCTTTGTTTCCCATTCCCCAGTGCCAGAGTGTCAGTGTACCATGTGTCCTACTCTCCAGCATTTTGGACTCTGCTTTTGCTTTATCCCTTTGGATTGTTTGCCTGCCTTGCCTGACTGAACTCCTGTGTACCAAACCTTCGCCTGTGATTAAAGACTGGTTACCTCCTGTTTCTGCAAAAATGAAAAAAACCTCCAGAAAAATAAGAGTTCGAGCAGCACACCGAACCTGTTCTTCGTAACTGTCTATGATCACCAGATCTGCTCCTCTGTCTCTGCAGTCTTGTCTTCCTGCTTCCCAAGAACCAGTCGTAGAGGAGCGGAGATAACAGCTGCAGCTGAACATCCTCAATCCTGCAGGACAAGTTTTCTCTGTGAAATACATCAAGAGACATTAAAGGTCAGACAAGACACCTGTTCTTCTTGTGGAGAAGTTGTGGGTTGTTGGACTTTATGCTCAGACTACTGAACTTTTCAACTAATCACTGACACTTTACCTTTGTACAATTTAACTGACTGTTTTCCTACCTATTTACATTCAAATTACTGTGAAATTAATTAATTTCATATATTTAACTCACATTTTTAATTGTCTGCATAATTGTATGTCTTTAGATTTAGTGATTTTCTTTTTATACATATTTAACAAGCATTGTGTGAGGGACCCTGAGAACTCTTTCATTGAAATTAAGCACTGACTAACTGGAAAGTATCACATAGGACTCACTGAAAATATTACTAGCCTTAAGAGCTTTTTATACCAGGAGGACACTGAAAAACTCCACCATGCTTTCATTTCCAGCCTGCAAGACTACTTACACATGACTCACAGGATTAACTAAGAAAACACCTCAATCGACAGAAATCAGGAATGATCACAGCGTGAGAGAGAACTGGAATGCTTTAATATCTCATTTTATTTTAATCATATTTAAATTAATTTGGTAGTCAAATGCTGCTCTCTTTTCTACTCTCTTTTCCCCTGCCAGCCTCTTTTTAAACCAAGAAAGAGAGTCATCTGTATGTCAGTGTGATTATACCTTACGGGTCAAGATCATTGATATCTCTCTATTTTAGGACGATGTATTTGAGTTTAGCTTCAACATTTAGCAGCAACTTTACTTTAACTCAACTTCCAGTTGAGTTAATACGACAGTATCTATACAAGATTTTTTTTTTTAAGCCCCAAAGTGGTTTTGGCACCCAGGGCCGGTTCTAGCCCATTGGCTGCCCTAGGCGATATTGGCAAATGCAATAAAAATAAATATAAAAAATTAAGAAATGTAAAAATGTAAGTACTATGGTATTTCACCATCAAAGGTTAAAGTAATATGGTATTTGCACGTGCATTTGCCCATGCACGTATCATATTTTATATAATATAATATTACATTTTCATTCGAAATATGGGTTGGGGCATGTTCATTTAATTCAATGAGGGTTTTATTGCCCATGCTTTTTAAAAAATGTTTCGTTAATCAATGTTAAAACAAAGATGTATGCTTAAGGGCGCCACAAGGGGGCGCCCCCTGCCAATTTGGCGCCCTAGGCAGCCGCCTTGGTGGCCTGTAGGAATAACCGGCCCTGTTGGCACCTTAATATCTCTATGCTTGTAAATTATAAAGCAACTGAAACCAAACCTGCTAAAACTGCATATAGTGCATATACTTTGCCTTCTGCCTTCTGCTCTTGTGTGTCTTTGTCTGTCAAAACATTTTGTAAATGCTATTTTTTAAGGTGCTATATAAAAAGTAATAATAATAATTTATTATTATATATTTTTATATATATTAATAATAAATAGTCATATTAATAGATCCTTAAAAAAAATGTAATGTTTTTAGAAGCCCCTTTTGAGTCGTCTGGTCTGCTGCTCTTAATTTTTAAATATATTTAATTCTTGCTTCTTTCATTTGTTTTAATGCACATCTTCTCAAATTTATTCGTTAAATGTTAGACTTCTCTAATATTAGTCAAATGTCTGTCTTAATTATGATTTTATTAAAAAATTTACGTATTTTATTGTTTTTTGATCTTTTCTTTTTTTGATCTTGACGTTAACTTGTGTATTTTATGTGTTAATTAAAATTTTATGTTTAATGTTTTATCTTTTCACTATTCAGTGTTTGTTGCTTCAACCTGGTAGCTCACATGTAGTGACAGAGGGATTGAGAAACACACACGTACTCACTCTATTTGGACAAAAGCTGTAGCCTGTCCAGCTCTTTAGTCATTTCAGTGAGTGTGGCATTCAGCAGGTCTCTCTGAGGACACAGAGGACAGTTTGTCCTCACTCGCCTGGAGACGTTCAGTCAGGTTGGTTTTGATAGTGGAGAGATCTGCAGCTGATCCATGTATAGAGATGTGGCCTGACATAATCAAGAGACATTCTTCAGAAGCACATTTTACCAGGGAAATCTCTGTCTTGCCTAATTTAAAATTACACCATGAACAAAGCTTTTGGAATAACTAGATCCTGTTAAAAACATTGAATTCTACTTCTCAGCAACACTGTGAAGCCATGATTGATTCTGCTGAGATGAACGGTCATGTGACAAATATTCACTGAAAATCAGTTTACACAGAGCTGAGAGGGTAGCGGACAGGAAAGGCTGATAATATGACAATAGTTCTATATATATATATATATATATATATATATAGTATGTGGAGGCACAGTTTTTACCCCAAATATTTGTGAGACTTGTGGACACTTAAGAAAGTGTCGCCCTTAAACAGCTTGTTGGGGTTCAGAGGATAGTGATGTGTGATTTAGACTCTCAGTGGACAGAGAGCCCGATGAGTCCAGCCAGCAGGAAAACACTCAGCAGCCCCAGACAGAGAACTACAGCTCCATGAAATCTGGGACCTGAACACAGAGAAAACCACTGAATATAGTCAATGATACAACAGTAATAATGAAATATGATAACATAAATACAAACCTGTCTTGGCATAGTATTTCTCCATCGCTTCTGCGGATGCAAACTATTCTTGGAGAGGTCAGCTCTGCAGTGTGGAGGACAGATCAAACTGCTGCTGGTTTTAATGTCTTCCTTTTTTAACAAGAGGAAGTCTTAACCATTTTTTTTTTTTGGAGAATTGGTGGCTGTGGGCAGTGGATGTTTAGGGGGAGACTGTGTATCAAGTTGTTCTGGTCAAAAAGATCTAATTAAAATGACTTAAATTATTTATTGAAACCTATTAAGGTGTATAAGGGGTTCATAACATTAATATTATCTCATCTGAAGTCAATTTCCATCTTCAACTATGTCCCATAAGTTGTTGCAGCAATTTTTGGGTTGATAACATTTGTTACACACATTGCTGTTATGCAATTTTATTCATATTAAGAATGGAGCCCCAAGCCTCTAAATGTTGTGAAGCTAAACTCAAATTCATTGTCATAAAATAGAGAGATATCAATGATGGTAAGCCGTGAGGAATAATCACACTGACATACAGATGTCTCTTTCTTTCTTGGTTTAAAAAGAGGCTGGCAGGGAAACAGAGTTTTCCTGCAGAAGTTTACTACAGAATTAATGTAAATGTGATGATTAACACAAAATTAGATATTACAGCACTCAAGGAACAATTTTTCAAAGATTTTTTATTGTGATTACACACAAGAAGAATATAATCCACCACCTTAACGAGAAAAAAGTGGAACTTGATAAAGCCGGCAAACGAACATGCAAATCAATATCAAAATAATTTTCAGGCAGATGTCTGACATAAAAAAAAAAAAGTAAGAGAAGTGGTATAAAGCAGCTTTCTTATCTTGAACAGCCATTTGTTCCGGTCAGCAAATCTACCTGAAATGTATGCACAATGTTTTCCAGGTAATTATTTTTGTCCTCGCCGTTAGAACAAATACTTTGGTGCGAGTTTGCAGTGCCATTAACAGCATTTATTGTGCGCTAAAATGATTAGTGGTGTATAGATATATTTTGCTAGTGAACCTGAAAAAAAAAAACAGCTACAAATCTGGCAGAAAAAGTAAGCTATTTCACAAATACTTTCTTTTAAAACACAGATAAAATACAGTAAATTCATGTATTTTAAAAATGTATATCCGTAAAATAAAAGTTTTCTTTTTTTTTTTTTAGGTTAATATGATGGTAAATGTTTGGCAACTTTTGCTGCCAGACTTCTTACTGTTAGTTTTTTAGGATTTCTTTTTATATATATTTTTAAATTTAATTTTACATTCAGCAATATGATGTGTATTTTTTGTATGTTTACATTCAAGCAATTTAATAATACTGTAAATGTCCCATTATATTAGATTTCAATGGTTAATATTTGTAATACAAGTAATTTACTTATTCTGGCATTTGCATTTACACAAAATCATGTAATACAGTACATTTCTAGATTTTTCATTTCTTTTTTTACAGTGGATGGCTGTCACTTTTTTTCATATATCAATCCAAAGTAAAAGAGAATTCAATCAATCTCATTCAAACTTTTATGTAAAAAGAATCCACTATATAACCTCCTATTAAGCATTAAACTATATAGACATTAGTGATTCTCCTGATTAAAGAAACCATGATTCTTGAATTCACAAAGTTTAAGAAATCAGGTTAGTGCAGAGAGACAACTGTGATTATTAAAAGTGAGTACAAGGATTTTAGCTAGTCATGAGTCTAAACTCAATACTGACGGCTCTATGACTTACATGAGCAGTTTGAGGCGTACGTTACGTTAACATGAAGCAAGAGAAGATATTTCCTCAGAGAAAGTTATATTTTGTGGTTATGGCAGCAAAGAGAAGAAGCATTTTCTGAACTGTTCTCGACAGTAGTTTTCTATTTATTATTTTCTTTTTATTGGCCATACTGATTATTTGCTATTCTTGATTTGTTGTTGTGCTACTCCTCAGAGAGAGTACCCCAAGCAATGAGTAGTTTGGTGGAATAAAAACCTGAGGTAACTCTGTCTTAACAGGAACCCAGAGCAATGCCGTTTTTCAAAATAAAAGCCAGACAAAGTAACTATTTCTTAATAGGAAGTTGAGGATGCTGCTTTTTTTCTTCTTCTTCATAGATAAACTATACCTTATTATTTTTAACTTTGTTTTTACCCTTTTCATATAATACTTGTTAACTCTATGTATCCACAAAAAGATACTTTACCTCATCGCAATGCATCTGATGAACAATAGTATAAAAAGGAAAGTAGTTTTAAAATTAAGGTGCGCCTTTCTTTCACTTGCATCTGAAACAAATGCAAAAATGTTCACTACCAGGCGGCAACCTCGGGGTCTGAGCAGTGAAGCAAACCTGATAGTGCCTGCAGCCTGCATTCCTTCAAAAATCCAGCAGGGGGCACCAAAGTCTGTTGCAAAACCACTCCAGTCCTATCTACCGGTATCTCAAAACAGAATGAGACGACGTCTTTATTATTAATTACCTCAGAAAAAATTATTGTGGCAACATTATAAGTCTTCAACATAATATGAATTTAATGTGTAAATAATTGTCCAATTGTCAAGCTGTTATTACGATAGAAGTGAAGCAAAACAATGTAAGTCCACGGTACTGTGTGCATCTAAATACCCGTGAACCTGTTTGTCGTGTGTTTTCACTTAATGAAAGTTTATTTTAACATGTTCTTCCTGTAAAAATGTCTAATTCAGCGTTCGGTTGTAGTAAAAGACACTCCTTGGAGTTGGCTGTTCAACTTTTACCGTAAGTAATGTTTGTAATGCATCTAAAGTTAATTTTTATGTACACCCATCCTTGTGCCTCCACTGTCCAAATATGGTCTCTCCCGGTTTCAAAATACAAAGATGTTGACAGCCGTAACGCTGAACTTGATGCTTTAAAAGGCCCACAAACCACCGGCTGACATCATGGTGACTATGTTCATTATTTATATACAATCTATGTTTACTACACAGGTGGTGATGCTTATGGAAACACGACCACTTTTGTCCACAGAGGGCGCCAACATCAACACATAATGAACAATTCTTGTAGTTGCTTTGAAAGGTAAAAGTACTTTACGTAAGCAAAAAAGCCCCCAAAATGTAAATGATTCTAACAGATAATCTCATTCCCTCAATACCAATTTCTCTCTCACTATTTTGCTCCCTCGGTCATGTCGGGCCGCTCAGTGGGCCAGCAGAGGGGCGACGTTCCTCCGCAGATTCAGACCACTGAGAGGGGAGAAAGGAGGGAGGTCTTCGAAGCCCAGCAACTGCCGGGTGGAGGATTCCCAGCTCACACCAAACTCCAGCCGGCTGTAGATACACGGGTACTGCCGGTCAGCCCAGCAGACCCAGTCCACCGCCCTCTTCACCTCCTCCCAGCGCTCAGGCCTAGAGGAAAAAGTCAGCAGTTACTCAAAGGGGTAGCAACATCGGGAATAGTGTTAACAATTACCTGAAATTTAGAGTAATTTCCAAAGCCTGGCAGATATATCTGTTGTCAGATATTATCGGCTGATATTTGCCTTTCAAAAAGCATATCGGTATCAGTGTTAATGCTGTCCGATATAAAACTTTTTAGACAGTACAGCAGTGTTCAAAATAATAGCAGTCCAATGTGATTAACCAGATTAATCCAGGTTTTTAATATATTTTTTATTGCTACATGGCAAACAAGGTACCAGTAGGTGCAGTAGATTCTCAGAAAACCAACAAGACCCAGCATTCGTGCTATGCACGCTCTTCAGGCTGTGCAATTGGGCAATTAATTGAAAGGGGTGTGTTCAAAAAAATAGCAGTGTCTAACGTTGACTTTACAAACTCAAAACTTTTTTGTACAAACTTTTTTGTTTCTAGGATTTAGCAATCCTGTGAATCACTAAACTAATATTTAGTTGTATGACCACAGTTTTTTATAACTGCTTCACATCTGTGTGGCATGGAGTCAACCAACTTGTGGCACCTTTCAGCTGTTATTACACTCCAAGATTCTCTAAAAACATTCCACAATTCATTTACATTTCTTGGTTTTGCTTTAGAAACAGTATTTTTGATGTCACCCCACAAGTTCTCAATTGGATTAAGGTTCACTCCATAACATCAATGTTGTTGGTTTGGAACCAAGATTTTGCTGGTTTACTAATGTGTTTGAGGTCATTGTCTTGTTGAAACACCCATTTCAAGGGCATGTCCTCTTCAGCATAAGGCAACATGACCTCTTCAATTATTTTGACATATACAACCTGATTCATGATCCCTGGTATGTGATAAATAGGCCCAACACCATAGTAGGAGAAACATGCCCATATCATGATGCTTGCACCACCATGCTCGACTGTCTTCACTGTGTACTGGGGCTTGAATTCTGAGTTTGGGGGTCGTCTCACAAACTGTCTGCGGCCCTTGGACCCAAAAAGAACAATTTTACTCTCATCAGTCCACAAAATGTTCCTCCATTTATCTTCAGGCCAGTTGATGTGTTCTTTGGCAAATTGTAACCTCTTCTGCACATGCCTTTTTTTTTAACAGAGGGCCTTTGCGGGGGATTCTTGTAAATAGATTCGCTTCACACAGACATCTTCTAACTGTCACAGCACTTACAAGTAACTCCAGACTGTCTTTGATCATCTTGGAGCTGATCATTGGCTGAGCCTTTGCCATTGTGGTTATTCTTCCATCCATTTTGATGGTTGTCTTCCGTTTTCTGCCACGTGTCTCTGGTTTTGCTCTCCATTTTAAAGCATTGGAGATCATTTTAGCTGAACAGCCTATAATTGTTTGCACCTCTTTATAAGTTTTCCCCTCTCCAATCAACTTTTTAATCAAAGTCCGCTATTTTTCTGAACAATGTCTTGAACGACCCATTTTCCTCAGGCTTTCAAAGGGAAATACATATTCAACAAGTGCTGGCTTCATCCTTAAATAGGGGCCACCTGATTCACACCTGTTTTTTCACAAAATTGATGACCTCACTGATTGAATGCCACACTGCTATTTTTTTTGAACACACCCCTTTCAACTAATTACCCAATTGCACAGCCTTTAGCATATCACGAATGCTGGGTCTTGTTGGTTTTCTGAGAATCTACTGCACCTACTGGTACCTTGTTTGCCATGTAGCAATAACAAATATACTAAAAACCTGGATTAATCTGGTTAGTCACATTGGACTGCTATTATTTTGAACACTACTGTATATCATGCAGAAAATGCTGCTGTTGGCGTGAATTAGAACTGGTGTTAGCTATAATGTTGTTTTTTTCTTTTTAAACAGTCAACATTTAACTGACACTGAACAGTAATGTTTATTTAGCTTTTTTTCCTTTTTTTAATTAAGGCAAGGCTGATGTTTAACAATGTTAAATATTATTTAATAAAGTTTTATGCTTTATGTACATTGACAGAGTGGTGAAATAATTGGTGCACAATTCACATAAAAAAGGTCTCTAGTCAAAACTTTCACTAATGAGAGCAAAGGGTTAAAGTTTACTTTTAAGAACCACTTTAAAAGTCAGTGGTTATTTTAATGTCACATTAAAAAAAGAAGTGATAACTTCCTCTTAAAGTTCTTCTTCTGACAATGCAAACCTGGATTCATCATGTCTCGTGTTTCTGATTAAACCTTATGTAAATAAAGTATGAGAACATTTATTTTGGTATCTTCATGCTGATTTATTTTCTGGTTTTGGACAGACCTAGGCTGGGAGGAGTCCTCCAGGCAGAAGAGGGTGCGGAGCAGTTTGGCGATCTCCAGCTTCTCCTCCCTCATCAGCTGCAGCACCAGAAGAGTCGCCAGCAGCCTCAAGATGTCTGCATGGGCCCGCACACCTACCACACACAGACACACACACACACACACACAATTTTAAACAAAATTGAAAGAACTGACAATTAATAGACCTTATTTTGAGAAAGAAATTTGACAAAATAATTATCAGGTTATATAGCTGAGGTTGTGCTGGAAAGAATTAAACTAACATGGCATGGTAAAAACTTTTTAAAGTGGTATTTACAGGCAGAATGAAAAGGATTAATAAACAGACAAAAAAGCCTAAAACTCCAAATGCTTGTATTTACTTCTAGGTAAAATGTTACATATAATTTTTTTATTACAAGTGAATGGTGTAAAAATCTAGTCCCAGAAAGAAGCCAGAAGGTGAAGTTGATTGGAAAATGACAAACCCAAACTGTGAGGGCCTGAAACAGGTTCTGACATCGCTCACCTAGAGATCGGATGCCCTTGTTTTTCAGGAATACATTGGCAAATTGATCAACATCAACATTCACGAGTTCACCCAGTTCTGTGGTTAACTCCCAGTAGCCCTCCTGTGACACACAGACAGACACTTAAATACAACTTTTCTAATGCAAGTGGTGAGATTTTATGCCACCAAAACATCAACTTCTCCGGGGACTGCTAGTGTGACTACGATGGTAATAGTGTAGCAGAAAATACTTCTTGACTAAAAATAATGAAGCGAGACCTTTCCTTTCATGATCAGATGATCTTTAGTGAAAAATGAAGAAGAGCAAAAAACATACAGCGTGTGCGTTCATGCCGTGACTCCACATTTCTTGCTAACACAACAAAACTCTGACGTAATCACGTACGTTACGTCTGCTCCTAGAGCATCTTGGGAAATGAAGTCTTTTTAATGTAACTCCAAATCAATGAAATCAAATGTCTCTTTCTAATCACATATTACACACATGAACTGTTTTTAATAATATTACTGTTAACTTATATTTTAACCTGTATTGACTTATTTTCTTTTATTCAGTCAAATAAATTCTCAACAAATAGACAAGGACAGGAAACAAACAAACAAACAAACAAACCAGAACAGCCTTATAGCCCAGGCAAGTTGCAGTTTACATCCATATAATATACTGTATGTTTTGAAGACTTAGAAGGAAATTAACCCACACGCCATTTGTACCTTTTACTCACCATGGAGTGAACTGGACTATTTCACTGTAATTTATAAAATAAAAAAAGTCTTTTGTGCAGAATAACATGATAAAAAAATTGGAATAACACTGAATTCATATATACAACATTTTGCCAGGAGCCCACAAGTTTCACAACAACATTGGGAGAAAAAACATGTTCTCCACAGCCTATAATAAATATTGAACTACTCATATGTTTCCAGCCTCTCCTGACCTCTCAGCTCTGTGTAAACAGATTTTCAGTGAATATCTGTCATGTGACTGTTTGTCTCAGCAGAATCTATCATGGCTTCACAGTGACGCTGAGGAGCAGAATTTAATGTTTTTAACAGGATGTAGTTATTCCAAATGCTTTATTTTTGGCAACATTTTAAATGAGACGTTAAAAAAAAGTGATTTTTTTTTTTTCACAGAAATATGACAATTTTTAGTTTAATTTTGGTCACTTTTTTCTCACAGAAACTTTTGTAATCCATGATCCATTCAAGGACTGTCAGAAAGTTCATATTCTGATGATAATGCCTCTTTTCACAAAAACAGTGTATTTTGGGTGATCTTTAAAAGACAACATGTTTCATGGTGGGGTTCAGAGGGTTAACTTGTCAGCAGTAAAGAAAAGGTTTGATTTAGACACAATAGAAAGCCAGCACACATGTTTAAAATAATAGAACAAAAAAATCTTACTGAATGCCGTATCTGGAAGATCTTTGTCCATCTGAGCTTCAACACTTCCAGATCTGCTGGCTTTCCCCTGGAGCAACATGATCACAGCAGGACAGTGAATTTTGGCAGCTGACGTACATTACAAAACACACGTATAGGAGATGTCAACAATTATTTTGCAAGAATTAACATGATTTATTATTTTTTATTTTAAAGTATATCAAGGGGAAAAAAGTGTAGTTGACTTACTGGAGGGGTTGATGAACTCTTCCTTTCCTCCTGCCTTGGAACCTGGAACATTTTCTAGCTACACCTTCCTCCTGTGCACTCATTCCACCAAAAGAAAAACCTGTTCTCTGCATTAAGTCTGATACACTAATCAGTTCTGTTTTCATGTAAGCTTCTGAAAGTGAAGAACCAAATACTGTTGGACGATGTTGTTCAATGGGAAAACTTTGAGGCAGAATGTGACTAGATCGGCTTAAATAAGGCATTGTTTGAGAGGATTGTGTTTCTTTCTGACAAATGGATTGAGGCAAATCCATTGTGATGGCTTTGTTTGAAAGAGGACGTCCTAATTTTACTGATAACTTGGTACTTCTTGTGAAGTAGTTATCTTGTGACTGCAGGCCTGAAGGAGAAAAACAAGCTCTTTTTTTCTTGCAAAAAAAGGAAGGAGGAGGAGGTGGAGGAGGACCTAGGCCAGGAGAAGGAGGTGGAGGAGGAACTAGGCCAGGAGGAGGAAGTGGAGGAGGAACCAGGCCAGGAGGAGGAGGAGGAGGAGGAGGAGTAGGAAGAGAAGAACTTTCCAGAAAGCCCGAAGCTTTCATTCCACAAACACCTGCTAACTGTGTGAACTGTTGTGGAGGACTTAGGCCTTGTTGAGGGGCCAGGCCAGAGGGAAGAAGAGAACTTAAGCCAAAAGAAACACTTTGACCAAACAAGGGTCCTGCGCCCATTTGGTGATCGCGTTGAATCCGAGAGTAACTGGCACCAAAAGGTTGCAGTTTCTGAGCTGCAAAATCTTGGACCATATCAGGTATTTTATCTTGGACACTTTTCATCTGTCTGGAGAAAAGACCTAAGCTAGTTTGAGAAGGAGGAGGTTGAGGAGATCCTAGGCCATGAGGTGAAGGAGGAGCACAGCATTGGACTGAGCCAATAGGGCTTATTAGGACTTGAGGGAGAAAACGGTTCGCTTCCTTTCCTGCAGTGGGCCTAAAAGTTTCTTCTGTCCCTCCAGCAGACCCAACCATCCAACGTCGAGTCGATCTTTGAGAAAAGGAATGACTCTACAAAAGAACGAAGAAGTCAGAACCTATTTTTTTAACTACTTATTTACTAAACGTTCACTGTAGTTCACACACATCACTTGATTTTTTCATAAATTCTTTCAGCAAACTTTTGGTCAATAACTTTATGCATCAATACAGCCATGGAACAGCGATGCATGCCCTGCTGCAAGAATGACATGATGCCACACAAGGATAAGGGATGCTTATTTAGGAATGTCAGACGATTCGAATGAATTAATTTGTTTAGTCCATGCATTGAAAATAGCAGCTAAAAGCACCCAAAAGCAAATGTGCAGCTGAGTGGGCTGAAGGGACTAACCGTGGGTAAATATGGTCGAGAGCCAACAAGTGGGCTTTGGAAGTCCTTCTACGGTAGAAAGACAAATGCAGCTCATTAAAGTAACAATTACAATAGCATAACAATTAAATTTGCTCTTTCCTCCCGCCAATCATTACAGTATACTCCACCTCAGACTCGTCCAGGCTCACTGTGGCGTTCTAAAACAAAACGCAACGGCAGTGAAGATTAGAATATCAGAATAAGTAAATTGAGCCCTTTCCTGTAACTGTTATTACACTATTTTAAGTATAACATTACCATCCGAAGATCTAGAAGATCTCCCAGTGCAGCCTCAGCCACAGGGTCTTGTCCCCCGTACTAAAACAGAGACAGATGCAGCTTTTAAAGTGTTGATGAGAATAACACAGCAAGTAATTTTTGCTCTTTCCTCCCACTGTTATTAGACAAAAATCAGAATAACATTACCATCTGAAAACCAGTAGTAGCTTGAAGTTCTTCCTTTAAACTCCTAACCAACTCGTCTTCTGTGTCCTAAAACAGAGACAAATGCACATTATTAAAGTTTATATCAAAGCAAGTAAATTTTGCTCTTTCCTCCCACTGTTATTACACGAAAATAAGAATAACATTACCATCATAACTGGAGCACTGCATTTAGTTGCTTTAGACCAATCCATACTCATTAGATCCACATCCATGTCATCTTTCTCTTCCTCATCCTAAAACAGAGACAAATGCAGCTCATTAAAGTGTCAAGGAGTATATCACAGCAAAAATGTTGCTCTTCCCTCCCCTTCATTACACGAAAATAAGAATAACATTACCATCGGAACAAGATCACTTGATGGGTATGAAAACAGATCCATACCCATATCCTCGTCCTAAAACAGAGACAAATGCAGCTTATTAAAGTGTTGATGAGTATATCACAGCAAAAATGTTGCTCTTCCCTCCCGCTGTTATTACACTAGAAGAACCACGTTCTCCCTTTGAAAACTGAACCTCAGCCAACTCTTCATAGTCGTCCTCCTCCAAGTCCTAAACAGACAGAAATTAAGCTTATTAAAGTGTCCATCAGAGCAGGTAAATGAGCTCTTTCCGTCCCTGTGACAACACGACACAGAGTGTGACGACACCATCACACCTAGGTGTCAGATCCGTCATAGACTCACATTTTAATAAACATTTTCCTTCACTCAATTAATATTAGAAACAAGAATTATGAAGTTCACGAGACCAAGAGAATGCATGGAGAACAGACGAGTGTTTGCTACTTACCAAGATCGTACAAAATTTGTCAGAATGCGTCGAAGACTCTTCCTGTTCACTATCCTGAGAAGAAGTCCAACTGATGTAGGGGAGGAAGTCTACATCTTCCTCTGTGATCAACTTAGGGATGTCCGTGAAGCCCTCCTCTGTTTTTTCTGAGTCCTAAAACAGGGAAGATGAGTGTGGTTTGGTTGGGAGCTACAAAACCTTCAAATACATGGTGTATAGTGATAGTATATAGGGGAGAGGGAGGTGTGGCAAATAAATATATATATTTCTACTTTTACATATTTGCTGTACAGTATACAAATATATACTTATATAAATATTTCCTATATACTTTCTTTATTATATACATCTGTTTTTATACCCTTTTATATGATAATGTGAATTTTCTTTGCAAAATACTGTATGTGCAATATTTATAATAACATTTAATAGCAGCCATATAAGTATAATGTGTATATTGTATAATGTACGTATATCTATTAGCCCCCCCAGGATTCCATGATTGCCGAGTTTTCCAGGAAATTTTAAACCACTGCGTAAAAAAAACAGAAAGTCTGACAAGATTTTGACATATAAAAAATTGTTTGACAGACAGCAGTGAAGATCATCTTAATACTGGATAAATGTAACTGGACTCCTGTCAACCTAAACCTGTGTTAGAAGAATCCTCCTACAATCAGAACTGTAGGAGTTATGACTGATACAGACAGACAGACACACAAAGACACACACAAGCACATACACTCAGACACACACACACACACACACACACAGAGGAGTGATTACAATATCACATTACACTTGCTGTTGTAAATATACATTCTGCACTTTTTGTTACTTTGTTACGCAACATTACATTTCTGATTTATTGAACGTTTTAAAGATACTGAATAAATGGGTTGTATTTTCAATAACTGTGTATGCCTTCCTTTAAAATCTTAATGTCGTTGGAAAGTAAGTAGTCTCACAGTCCTCCATGGATTTTTTAAAAGTCCAAAATGGAATTCAAGATTTTTTACCATGGAATACTGGGGGGCCTGATTTATGTATGTATACAATATGTTATTTTTTCATGCAAATTTGCTTGAACGTTTGTATCTCAAGCTGCTGTGATGACTGAATTTCCCCACTGCAGAATAAATAAAGTCTTATCTTGTCTTTAAGGAGAGTATAAATGTAACAAACCCTTTCCTCGATGGCCACAAAGCTGGTGAACTGAGACAGGATAGAGTAGTCTTTGCTTAACTCAATGATGAAACGCTTCAACTCTGCTTTCTTCCCCTGGAAAAGCAAAAAAAAAAGACATCCAGGTCAACATGTGGGGATCAGACTGGCTGTGTAAGGGTCTTTTAGTCAGACAGAAAGACCGACACACCTCATGTTCGGCTTCGTTGCTGTCCAGGCTTCCGTCTTCGTAATCTCTGATGAGAGCCCTCGCTGTGAGCTTGTGAAGAAACTGATCATACAGAAACACATGTTGTAATTTAACTAGTTATGTTGTGTGTAAGTGTTGTGTGAGACAGTCTTACAGTGTGAAATTGCAGAGGCTAACAAGTTAAAGCAAGGCTTCATCATCAAAATAACTGGTAGCGTTAAGCAACAGCAAAACATCCGTTTTGAGAAGTGTGAGAATTTTTGTGTGAAGTGTTTTAAATATTCAGTGAATATTTGTCACGTGACTGTTCATCTCAGCAGGATCAATCATGGCTTCACAGTGTCGCTGAGGAGCAGGATTTAATGTTTTTAACAGGATGTAGTTATTTCAAATGCTTTCTTTGAGGACGTTTTAAATGAGACGTGTACAATAAAGTGATTTTGACAAAAATATAATCGTTTTTAAACTTTATTTTGGTTACTTTTTCTCGCAAAAACATTCTTAACCTATGATCTGTTCAAGGACCATCAGAAAGTTCAAACTTCAATGGTAGTGTCGGTCGATAAACGGTGTATTTTTAGCGATCTTTAAGAGAAAACATATGTTTGAATCCCACCGGCATTAAGGTCCAGTGAGGTTAAATTAAAGCTAAATTGTTAACTAAAATGTGATTCTGAAAACATCTGAGGTGAGAAGTAGGCCATGCGTTAATAGAGTTTTGATTCTCCATAGATTCTGTGTTATATTAAGTGTCTTTAAGTGTCTACAAAGTCGCTATATACATTGAATGTATTATCATTATTATTATAGTTTGACAGCTTGAGTTGCGCTGAACTTCAGTCATCCTATTAAACCTTTTCTAGGAGATAAACAGTCGTGATTAGCTTGTTCAGGTCCGGGCCGGAGGGAAATCTGTCTGAACGGGAGAGTGACTGGAAAAAAGTGGAAGTAGTGAGCACATGACTGGATAAATGAGACTTGGATTGTGATGCATGAGTTGTGTGAGAGTGTGTTAACTAATGTCTTAATATAGATTTGATGTTGTTTAACCTGGATTCAATTTATTTCATTCATCCAGAATTTTCTTTGTTTTTGGATTCTCTATTTTCCATAGAGGCTTCTATTCTTCCTATAAGTTTTCCTTTGACAAATTTCATCAGCTGACATAAAACAAATACAGCAAGTACTGTCGAGATTGCTGAGTGAGTGAGTGAGTGAGTGTGTGAGCGTGTGTGTGTTCTTACTGTGCCCTTGGTCTTCTGTAGCTCACTGGTCGACACCATGGTTTTGAGCTCCTTACCGCTTAGGTTTCCAAGGAGGGTGGCCTTTAAGAAGTTACAGTCATTTGAGTCATTATCAAGAAGAAAAAAAAGTTAAATATTTGCTAGTTTACAGCTTGTTAAATAAGATGCTGTTTTGCTAATTGTCAATTTAATATTGTTATGTTTTTGAGTATTGGTCAAAGAACACAAGCAATTTGCAGATATCACCTTGAACTTTAAAGAATGTTTTATAGGAAAAAAAAGGTCAAAAATGGATTAAAAAAAAAAAAAAAGAAATAATGGTTACTTTCAGCCCTAACTACGATTTTTTTACTACAATATATAGAAAATAACTGCAAGCATCACAGGAAATACGGTAATTAGGCATTTTGCATTATACAGCATACCTGAGTGCAGTGCGGCACAAAGCCGTAAACCAGAGTGTGGCAGTCACTGAACAGAGCATGGAGCTGTTTGGGGGCTTGGACAGGAGGGGGCGCTGTTGGGTTGAACTGCTGCCACTTCACTGACACTGAACTGCAGCCGGGAGACGACATGCGCTTCACCTGACCCGACACCTGCAGTTTTATGATATTGGAAATGAATGAGGATTGGGAAGATAACTGTTAAAAAAGTGACAATTCTTTGAGGAGTAGAATTATGGTGTGGTGCTAGGAGAGAAGATGCTCTCTGAAGAGCTGGGTCTTCAGGAGTTCCAACCAGCTGCTCTGGTTGGAACTGGTAGTGCGTTCCACCAGCGGGAAACAAGAAATGCAAAGAAGAAGGAAGAGCGCAACGGTCGTGAGGTAGCATATGTCTGAATCAGGGCGTTCAGGTAGGTAGGTACAGTACCGGAGACAACTTTGTAGGCGAGCATTAGAGATTTGAATTTGATGCGGGCTGCAACAGGTAGCCAGTGGAGCTCAATGAGCAGCGTGTGACCATTTTGGCTGGTTGTAGACCAGGCGCGCCGCCGCGTTCTGGATCATCTGAAGCGGTTTTATTGTGCAGGCTGGCAGGCCTATGAGGAGGGCGTTACAGTAGTCAAGTTTTGAGATGACAACAGCTTGTGTCAAGTGTTGAGTGGCATGTTGAGTTAGGTAACACATCATATTGCTGAATGTAAAATTAAGAGAACTTGTTTTTTTTTGTCGTTTTTACAGGTAAACTATGTAACTATGTAACACTAAAACATAAAATGAAAAATGAAGAATTCATAAAAAATGGTAAGATTATTCTTATCTTATCTGATTATTTATTTTGTCTTTATTATTGTATTATATGTGTAGATTTATTTACATATACTAGATATTTATTAGTCTAATTTAAACAGGATTATGAAAGAAGAAAAAAAAAGTATAAACAAATATATTATCATTGTAAACATCTCCACCACGTAATGACCTAATCGACTGTCATTATACCTCGTGTTAAATCAATAAAAATAAATAGTTTTGGTAATGTTTTTTTATCCTGATTCATTTACAAATAAGTGCAGAAAAAAGATGAACAATCAAAATTGTAATTAAATAAAACTGTAATTAATAAAAGTCAGTCAGTTTCACCTTTTCTGCCCAGTTGTGTTTGGTTTTCGTGTCGAAGAATTCGAAAGATCCGCCCCCTGCCTGGGCCAGCGCCCTCAGCATGTGCCGATTGGCTGTTTGGCTGAAATGACAAAGACATTTTAAAAAAAGAAGCTCAGAGAGCAGAGCGTGGCAGCTTTAAATGTACTGCAGACTTATGATAAATGTTCATGAAAATGTGGTTTGTCATGAGAGGTCAGAGAGTAGTAACATGTCCTTATAAATCAGTCAGTTTTATTACAGCCTCAGACCTGAGGCCGCAGGTGAAGAGGCGGCTGTGCTGAGCGTTGTCTCTGAGCAGCCGCAGGGTGAGTTCTGCATTCTGGATGTGGCCGTCCGACAGCAGCAGCAGGTTCCTGACGCCACGGGACGGAGGCAGCAGGCTGAGAGCTCGCAGCGGGCGCCACAGCTCAGTGCTACCCCCTACTGGCTGGAAGACCTGATGGGGAGGGGAGCAGAGCTTTGAGAACACACAGACAGACACTGCATTTAAGACATATCATTTTAATCTTAATTATGAGCAGTCAAATGGGAAAATTCATTCACAATGACCTCCAACTTAGAATAATGAGATTCCTGGAAGAAGCTTATTTATGCTCTTTATTACTGCAGCTACACAGTAAAAAAAAGTATATTTATATTTTCTAGAAATACTGCTGTACTATTTTACAGGGTTTTTTGTTTTTTGTTGTACATTAAGTGTGAAAGACATTAAAAACTTTTAATAAACTTTTAATAACTGTACAGCACTTTGGCCAACTGAGGTTGTTTTTAAATGTGCTCTATGAATAAACTTTGACTTGACTTGACTAACAAGATAAATAACTTTTATCACAAATATTAACCGTAAAATGGAAGTTGAAATCTGTAAATTAATATAATGGGACATTATTATTTACTGTATTATTTAATTGCTTAATTGTCTTAAATGTTAAATTACAGTGATTTTTATGTTAACATTATAATAACAGTAAATCTATGTAACACTGTCATCTTAAAGTAAAAAAACAAACAAAAAATGACATATTTACTGTATATTATCCGTATTTAAAAAAAATATATCTACAACAGTTTGCTGTTTTTTTACTGTGTGGATACTTGCATGTTTACAAATACTTCCCATCCAAAGTTACTTTTATTCCAAATATTAACAGTGAAATTTAAGTTGAAATCTGTAAATTAATATAACAACATTATTGATTTGTTTTTACGTTGTTTTTCATTTGCTTAATGGTCTGAATGTTAAATTACAGTGAATTCTATGTAAAAGACCAAAGTTTCTTTCATTTAAACTCACCTTGATGAGGCTTTCAGCTGCAGAGCGAACTTCAACAAGTGGCTGCGCTGTTAGGAAAGCTTCTTTGTGATCTGACAAAAGTGTAAAAGTCAAGAAATAAATTTTGATTACAGTATTTTTGCTAATTATTTACTGACATGATGATCTATGAGAAAGAGATTGAACATGTTTAAACTGCAGACTGAGTTTGACTTAATAAGTGGAATTGTTTTATTACATTTTACTCATCGTGTCCTTGTATTTCACTGCAATATATCAAATCTATATAAATCTATAAGCTCTGCTTATGAAATCAGCACAATCATGGCTACAAGTGGGAACCACTTAAACATGTATTTTGTGCAGAAACCAAAGTTAGAATGACACAAATCATAAAAAAGGAAGTTGAATTTCTCAGATAAATTATTTTATCAGATTATCTGTTCAAGGACTGCTGCAAAGTTCAAATTTCAACGATAATGTCTGCTTAATAGTTTCTTTTGAAGATAGACAGTGTATTTTTGTGGTGGAGTTCTTAGGTTTAATGTAAAAGGAGACTTTACATGGTGAAAAGTCTTCAGATCCTGTCTCCTTGCTGTACCGGGGGAATAGTATTAATATAAAATACTGTATGTTCACAGATATAATATAATAATAATAATAATAATAATAATAATAATCCCTTTATGTATTGGCTCTTTCTCCTTTAGCTTTTATCACAAAATACACAAAAAAGGGTGAAAACTGACCTGTGCCAAAGAAAATGACATTGAGTCTGACGTTGTGGTTGAGGGATTTGAGGACCTGCTGGGCGATCCTCTGGGCCATACGGAGAGACTCTCCCTTCATGGACTCAGATGTGTCCAGCAACAGGACGACTTCGTCAGATGCTGAAGCGCAGACTTTAAAGTCCGGGTAGAAAACTAACATGCTAGCCTGGAGGACAGAGCGAGAGATGTTTAGAAAACAGCGCTAGAATAGAAAATAAAAAAAGGAAGGCATGCAGGCAGGTAAACGGGCAGACCTGGCTGTCCTTGTCTGGGTGGTTCTCCACCCACATTCTTGGCAGGTGGACCTCAGACAGAGTGACTGACAGCTGGAAACCTTCTGGACCCATGACTTGTTCCGGCAGCACACTCAGCACCGCCTTACAGTCTGTTTTCTGGAAAATCACACACACACACACACACACACACACACACACACACACACACACACACACACACACACACACACAGAATAAGAAATAAGATAAAGAAAAAAGACTAGGTCTGTCAGCATTGGTTTCATTTTATTAATAAAAAAAATAATATATATATATATATGATCATTTGTTCATCTGTTTTGTCCTATAATCAATACAAAACTGTACAGACAGTATATTTAATGCTTAAATCTTTTGTAAATATAGACTGAATTTGATTAATTTTGTTTTTATTTAAGTTTTACACAGTTTACACAAACAAAAAAACAAAACAAAAAAAGAACTTCTGATAAAAAAAAAATCAGGCCTATTTATTGAAGCTGTTAAAGGCAGATCTTTAATATTCTGAGAGATAATGTAAATTATAACCAATTATCTGCTGGTAAGATAATCATTTTATTCTGTCATCATTTTAACACTTCAACACGAGGTAGACGGTTGATGCTATCGTAGAAATATATGAAACAGTAAACATTTCTTTTTACAAAATACCAGATGTGCAAAGACACAGCTTCAATATTAAAACTCCATACAGTTTGTAGAACTTAATTCCTCAATCCATTTAAAATATTAAGGCATTCAACATTTATTTATTAATCAGGTCCAGAGAAAAATAAAACAACTCCTGCTCATTTGCAGAATTTCTTGGCATGTGTCACTAAAATAACCATGAAAACCATGAAACAATATCTGCATAATCAATCATTTAAAAATGCGAAAATGAAAAATATTACCTTAATCTTGACTTTGTGAGTGATGCACTGCAGGTTGGTGATCTTGTAAGGCATCTCCAGGGACATGTCCAAGCTGAACTCTCTGAGGGAAAGAAACAAGCACAGTTTACAGCTGCAAACATTGTACAGGCAAATATGTTTCTGATCAACTGTTTTACTGCATAAATGACAAACGATTAACTGATTAAAAAAAGTGTCATCAAGTCAAGTGTAGTCAGATTGAAAGAAAAACAAAGATTTCAAATATAACTCACCTCGCTGCATCAGTCACACAGACCTTGTCCACAGAGACCTGTTGAACAATAAAAAACACACAAACAAAGAAGATTAACAGTCATATTGCTTTTAACCCCCTGAACCCCAGGACTGAAAATTATGTTTTCTTTTAAAAAATACCAAAAAAATCCAACATTTATTGTAGGAAGAAATTGTGAAAACAGGCATTATTGTTGGAATTTGAACCGTTTAACAGTACTTTAATGGATAGACAGTTCTGAATGTTTCTGTTCGAAGCTTAAAATTTTGATATTTCTGTCAAAATCACTTTATTCGACATGTCTCATTCAAACGTTGCCAAAAATAAAGTGACTGGAATAACACGACCCTTTTAAAAACATTAAATTCTGCTCCTCAGGGACACTGTAAAGCCATGATTGATTCTGCCGAGACGAACGGTCAGGTGACAAATATTCACTGAAAATCTTTTTACACAGAGCCGAGAGGAGAGGAGAGGAGAGGCTGTTTACACAGAGCAGAGAGGAGAGGACAGGAGAGGAGAGGCTGTTTACACAGAGCAGAGAGGAGAGGACAGGAGAGGCTGGAAACATGCAAATAGTTCAATATGTATAGCATGTGGAGGTACATATTTTTTAAACATTTGTGACACTTGTGGGCAGTTGAAAAAGTGTTGGCGATATACATTTTACTCAAATTTATTTTTTTAAGATGTATGTCATTATAACTGTGTTATTCTGCACAAAGACACGTTTGAGTCGTTCTAGCCATGATTGTGCTAATTCCACAAAGCTGCGGGACTAAACACATGTAAAAAGGACAACAAGGAAAATAAATCATAATGATGCAAATATGTGCATGAATTGCTCAATAGTAGACTTTGCCCTTTCATAGTTTGTATGCCGCTTTTCTCCTTTAGAGGATCTTTTGCCATTTGAAAGCCTGCAGCATAAGAACTTTAAGATTATTTATTTTTTTGTTCAGGCTCTTCTTACCTGTGTGGTCTGGTTCAATGCTTCACTCTCCTGCCATGGAGCCACACTGCCAGGCAGGGAGAAGAGAATACTCCCGTCCCGCACAATCAGCTCCGACACAAAGGTAACTTTAATGAGAACAGTCGCAGCAGGTGGCAGATTGCCCACACTGATGGTGAACACATCCTGCAAAGTGAGCACAAAAGTAAGACATTCATTACAACCAGTGTGGAAATAAGGATTTACAGAGTTGGAGGAAACATTTTGGGAACATCTGTTTATGGAAGCAAAACAACTGCATAAGAAAATATTGTGTTTTTTAAACAAAATGAAAGGTTTTGGAAAGAAGCTCACTAAGACTCCCAAAGTACATTGTTCACTTTTAATCGGCAATGTTGTTTAAGGCTAATGGGTATTGTAGTACTTAAAGCAGTCCATCGTGCTAAAATGACTGTTTAAACAAGAGAAGACAAGGTTTAAATAACTGAAACTGTTGGTCCTGATGTAAACCTTAATGATTATTATGTTATCTGAGAAAGTCATGTGTCTCTATGTTAAGCAACACTGAAGATTTGCACAAAGTAAAAATGAAATGGGGGTACAGAAAGATGAAAAACACTAGCAGAAGTTTCCACTTCACAACACTTAAACTATGTAATGAGGTCATGCTGTGAAAAATGACTGATCAGTCTATTAATATATGTGTAAGTGTTTGAGTGTTTGAGGGTGGACATACTGGGGCGTCCTGGTCCATGAGGTAGGCTCCGTGGCCTTTCTCAATAGCCTGCTTGTACTCCTTACGAGCCGTTTCTTTCTCCTTCACCTGAGACACAAACAGAACAGAAACACAAAAACCCCATAAAGTTGGCTTTACCCATTGTGGTGGATATATTACAATGACTAAATATTGCAGTTCCTGAGCAGTCAGACAGAAATGTTGTTGTAATGTGAACAAGGAAAGAGAAGTGAGAAAACCCCCACAAATATCACTGCTGTGCTTTACGTTAGAGCCTGACAGATTTATCGGTTGACTGATATTGGCCTGTCAAAAGCATATCAATGTAAATACTGTCTAATGCGTGCCATTATTTTACACAGTATATAACGCAGAAAATGTTACTTGGCGTCATTAATTCTAAATAGTCAGCAGTTGACTGAAACTGAACAGTAATGATGTTTATTTAGCTATTTATTTTATTCCTATTTATTCATTATTTTCTCAGTTATCATTTATAGAATTGGCTGACAATACATTATTTGTATAATGTACAATAATGTTAAATATTGTTTAATAAAGTTTTATGTTTGAGAAAGTAGCTATCTGTACATTTGCAGAGTGGTGAAAATGAATGCACAGTCCACATACAAAAGATACACATATATTTGCCACCATATCGGTTATTGACTAATTTCCCCCTCTAAAGTCAGTATTGGCATTGGTCTCAAAAATCCCATATCAGTCGAGCTGCCATATTTTTAATGTGATTCAATGAGAATATCAATCTAAAGGTTATTATTTTTTCCCTGTGTCATATATAGGAGGGACATTTACAACATAATCTCAGCAAACTGAGAATAAATAGAAATAACAAAGAAGTTATACAATACAGAAACAAGTTGTTAGATAATAAAGAAATACTGTAAATCTAATATGTGAGAAAAGTTGAGTTACATTACCTGTCCCACCACATGTTTCCCATTGATGAAAGCTTCAAATCCACAAACTGCTGCAGAATCGTCCAACGGGAAGACAAACTTTGCCTCAATGGGCACAGAGCTCTGATTGTTGTATTTTTGGAAAATGATGACCTAAAAGAGGACAGATGTTGGTGTTTTAATAGAGATATGACCCAGTGAATCTGATCTGTCAATAAAGAACCCCAATCAATATTCAGATCAACCAACCTCCATAAAAAATAAACACTAAAAGAGCTGCTGCTGTTTACCTGAGAGAGCAGATCCATCAGTTTGCACTTCACGTGGACAGCCTGCAGAGGGAGCTGTTGACCTGAGCTGTCCATCAGCCCGGCCTTCACACCCTCCAGCGGGTTTTTACAGCTTTCAATCCATCCGTCCTCCAACAACTTCACAGCTACACATACACACAAACACAAACACACAAACACACACACACACACACACACACACACACACACACTATGAAATTACTCCTCCAAAAAATAAAAGTATCAGCATTAAAATGTACTTAAAGTATCAAAGTGTCAAGTATCAGTAAAGTACTCATTATGCAGAATATATTCCATATAAATTATTGGATTATTATTATTATTATTATTGATATTATTTATATGTAAGCAGCATTTTTATTTTCTTAAGGTAGGGCTCATTTGAACAACTTAATATACTGTTATGAGGTTTTATGTAAAGACAAATTTCAAATCACCTTGAATTTATGTTTTATGTTAAATCTCGACCTGAAAAGTAACTAAAGATGATGGCTAAATGTAGTTGAGTAAAAAGTACAAAATTTGCTGCAAAATGTATGGGAGCAGAAGTATAAAGTTGTATAAATAAATGGAAATACAAAAGTAAAGTACAAGTACCTCAAAATTGTACTTAAGTAAATGTTCTTGGTTACATTCTACCACTGCTGTGTACGTTATTGTCACTTATGACAGTCTCTGTTTCCTATGTATATGATCAATCTATAAGGTGTATTTTTATTTCATTACATATATTTTAAAACTTTTATACGGTTAAGTAATGATGCTTATTTAATCATTTGTTTATTTGCAAGACAAATCACCATCTCTGCTGATAATTAGTATAACTCTACAATGTTTGGAAAAATGTGATGGAAAAATTGCAAGGACTTTAAAATCTGTATGTTAAATCATTGCAGAAAAATGTTTTGTTTGCACTTATGGTTTCATATATATTTAAAGGTGAATAATTACATAGATATCTTTACGCACTGACAGGAAACCCTGATCATCTAAATGCCAAAACAGGACAGATCCATGGTCGCCTTGCCCAGTCAGAACTGTCCACTGATTAGGGTGAAATAAGCTTAAAAACAGCTTTTCTTTTTAAAACGTTCCTTCCGTCTCAACTAAAACACTCTGGAGAATTTAACTTTGATAAAGATGTCATAGAATTTATTCTATCATGTGTCTCTTAGTTGAAAAACAAACATGACAATATGGTGTGTAGCAATGTCATTAAAATGGCATTTAACGGTGAACCTCGAGGAGAACTTTACCTTCTTTAGATTTTTCTGGCAGACCTGACTCGGCTGAGGTGTTGACGGCAGGACTGAACTCCTTCAGCTGGTCTCCCTTGATGGCAAACTGAACCACGTACTTCAGTTTCACCTGATCAGGACTGTACACCACATACTCATCGTCCTGGAGAAAAAGTAGAATTATATATGTTAGAGTACACAGAAGGTATATGGACATATGGAAGTGTTCGGATTGAGAGATGTCAAATATCATCACAAAAAGTTGGTGACATTATGTAAAAATCAGTGTTGGAAGAAGTTTTCAGATTACTTTCTTCAGTTAAAGTACAAATACCTCACTGTGAAATGACTCCACCACAAGTAAAACAACTGCAATTGAAATTCTTAATTATCAAAAGTAAAAGTACTCGTAATGCAGAATGTCCCCACTCAGATTGTTTTACATATTCCAAATATATTATTGGATTATTTTTATTGATGCATTTATGTAAACAGTGTTTTAATGCTGTGAAGGTAGGGCTCATTTTAACTACTTCATATAATTTTATGAGGTTTTATTTATAAAAAATGATTAATGTTTTCATGTTAAATCTCGATCTGAAAAGTAACTTAAGCTGGCAGCTAAATGTAGTGGAGTAAAAAGGAAAATATTTGCCTCTTTAATGTAGTGAAGTAGATGTATAAAGTTACAGTACTAAAGTAAATGTACTTAGTTACATTCCACCACTGGTAAAAATTGATTCATTGTCCTTTTTACTCAGTTTTGATGTTTAAGACTAACAAAAAATATATTTTAGCTGTATAAACATGCATTTGCTCCAGTTTTTTCTACTACAGGTGAAGTTAACTTAACTTCACTTTGTTTTCTTATGCTAACAAATTGGAAATCTAAATCTTTTAGGTTAATTTAATTCTACAATAATACAGATCAACAATGTAATTTAGCAGACGCATTTATCGAAAGCAATGTTCATTTGCGATCAACCTGATTGGTTCACTTTGTCATTATAGACAGCTGATCTGTGTCTGTTATTAAAGACTTGCATCAGATTAGGGACACCTCATTTAGAGGATGTCAATCAGTATATTTATCTTTCTATTTATATTCACCCGCAAACACTCCTACCTCAAACGCAGAGTGAATGTTCCGGGTGCAGCGGACCCCGTGCACACTGTCGTGTCCCTCAGGAGCCTCCGTCAGTGTAAGGTCGGTCTTGTACATCTCCTTGCATTGTCCCAACGCCACGTCACACATCAACAGCAGCCGAGAGCCATCAGTCTCACTGGGCTTTGAGTATTTCAAACTGGTGCTGAAGGTGGAGAAAGAAAGACATGCTTACAAGGGAGGATCGCGTTGTTTTTTTGTTTTATGTCAAAACAAAACGATCATTTTTGTTAGATTTTCCTCTGACCTCATGGCATTACTGAAGTATATTCCACTGCCCAGACTACCAGCGTCTGTTCTCTCTATCCCATGATGCTCCTCTCCAACACGAGGCAGTAGCAGACCGCTGTGGAGAAAGATTAAATGCGGATTAAGCCCTCTGAATCTTAACAAGCCTTTTCTTTTTTCATTTTGCTCACTGTGGCCTTGTATTTTACTGCGATATATAAAGTCCTGCAGCTCTATGGACTCAGCACAATCATGGCTAGAAGTGGGAACAACTCAAACATGTTTCTGCAGAATAACACAGTTATAATGACAGAAATCATGAAAAAAGTGTCACGAACATTGGAAATAAATTGTGTTTCCACATGCTTAATATAACTGTTTGCATTTTTACTACCTCTAATCTCCTGTCTTCTCCTCTATGCTCTCTGCTGTGTAAAAAGCCTTCAGTTCTGTCCTATTTTCAATGGGGTTTTTTTCTAACTGAAACTTTAGAAACCTATGATCCGTTAAAAATAATATTAACAAAAAGTGTAATCCAAAATGTATTTTGGAAATTTTGTTTCACCAGTTTCTGTGCCAGAACACCTGGAATTATCCAAAAAAAACAACAATTTCACTTATCAGCAAAATTTCATGGTGATTAACTGGATAAAATGAGGTCTTTTATCATTATATTCCTAGATTTGGGTATATTTATGTTTGCATGCGCGCGCGCATGTGTGTGTGTGTGTGTGTGTGTGTGTGTGTGTGTGTGTGTGTGTGATCTCACCGAGACAGGACTCCTACAAAGTTGCTGGGTCTGGAGGAGTGCAGGAGGGGTTTAATGTTCCCGACCTCACTCTTAAACGTCTGCAGCTCCACTCCTCGGCGGACACGCAGAATCTGTTGCACCTGTACATTGCTGCAAATCACGACACAAACTTGTGCAGTGAGATGCATCACTCATCTAATATATATATATATATATATATATATATATATATATAAGGTGTTTCAGAGTTCAGGGTTATTTTGTGGCACTGCTCACCACTGTTACGGGTATATTTGCACAATAAATGGCCTTAAATATGCACAAAGAAGCACTGCAAATGGATATCAGATGGATATCAGACCTGTCCTGCAGCAGAGCTGTCACAACCTGAAACTCGGAGGTGTCTGGGGGAACCGCCTCAATAATGCACCTCAGAGCGCGGTACTTCCCCACGCAGGACGGAGTGGGGCTTCCCAGATTCATCTCACTCACGCCCAGAACATCTCTGGTTAACTGAAGCACAAAGAAACAAACATGTTCATATTGGTCTGGATATGTACCGGGGTTAAGTGCTGACTTAGGTACATGGATATAAGCTTGTTCCCTGTATTTCGGGGTTCAAACACTTTCTTTGCTTTTTGCATTTACTGTATATGGTATCCTGCCAGAGGGGGAGAGAGAAAAAAAGTTCTGTTACCTGACAGAGGTCGAGTTTCTGAGAGATGAGCTTGGCAGTGGGGGGTGAGTGATAGGGCTCGATGTGCGGCAGCAGGGTGTAAACCTCCTCAAGGAGAGTTTCCACCTCAGTGTGATTTGCTTCCTTCAGCTTTCTCCGAGCCTGCAGCAACAAGCCCTCCGCCCTGCTCACCTACACACAAACAAGGCAAAGGGCACAAGTGTAATTACAATGAGACTCATGATTAGACTGTCTTTGCTGGAAGGTGAAAGAAAACAACATGCTAATGAGACAGCTGATGCTGCTTTCACTGAGATTTTGCAGAACAAGAGAAAAGCCTACATCGTTGATGCTGAGCTTGTCGATCGAAACTCTGAGGATGTTGTTAAGGCAGCCCAAGGCCTCAGTCCACAGCAGCTCCACAAACACACCCACTTCCTTTGATAAGCTTCCTGTGCTCAGCTTCTCCTCCAGCAGCAGCTGTCAGTCAAACAAGACACATGGAAATCAGCTCATTAGATTCAGCAGCAGTGACTCCTGAGGCGTGACATATCATAATAAAATCTAGTTCAAAATCCTGCTACCTAACATAAATAACTCTGAAGTCAGTGTTTCGGCCATGCGGCAACCTCCGGGTCTGAGCAAGGAGGCAAACCAGGAAGTGCCTTAAACCAGCATTCTACCGAAAATTCCAGCAGGGGGCACTAAGTTTGGCTGCAAAAAAAATCTGTCCATTCATTTCAATGCAAAATGAGAAAACTTTGACCCTTTCACACTGTGTTTTCAGTTAATGACAGTTTATTTGAACGCTTTGTTCAGTAAAAATGTCTTGTTCAGCGTTTGGTTGGACTAGCAGACACTCCAACGAGTCGCTGTTCATTTTTCTGAGGTAAATAACATACATTTTGTTTTTGTTTTTTTGCTAGCCAAAACTAACATCCCTACGGAACCCCTAAAGGGACATGGTGAAAATAAAAAAAAACTTTGGTATCTCGTGAGCACGAGAAACATTTCTCGTGCTCACGAGATACTTTCTCGTGAGCACCAGATATTTTCTCGCACGCTTTACTTAAAAAAAAAACTACAGTTGTTTTCCCAAGATAACGATATAATTAATTCGAGATCTTGAGAAAACAAAACAATAGTGTAGTCCAGACGCGTAGCCAGTAAAGTAATGTAATATATTTGTAACCCGGCCCGTGTGGGATGAGCCTCTCCACACCCTGGGACTCTGCGTTGTGTTGTTTATGATGATGGAGGGCGGAGGAGGGACCAGTCGGACACGGGTGGTCGTTATATTGCGGCTCGGACCGCGTCGTACTTTATTCCTCACAACGGCTGGCAGCTCAACCTTAAACAGTACAAGTAAACACTGGCGTGAGACAACAGAAAGTCTAAAGGCTGGTGTTGTGTCCTTACTGGTTTCCATACTAACTGGTTGCCGTAGATCTGCGCAGTTTCTGTTACGCGTGAGCTGTCCGTGGCACTGAAACAACAATCGCCGTTAATGTGATAATTTTCTGTCTGATGCAGGTCTATGTTATGCTGTACGTTAACACTTTATCGAGCCTACTGATTGGGTACATCTGTAGTCAGCACTTTGTGCAATAAAATGATTTATTGTGCCGTGCGATAGAGCCGATACGCATGTTTTGTCTTTACTGTTGTATTGTGTACAGCCTTTATAAAGCTCTGTTGGGAGAGCTTGTGTGAAATATTATTTCTGCCTTCGCCACTGGTAGTATACCCTCTGGGTCAAGTAAAGCAGCAATGTCCTTAATAATAATGAAGCCCCAGGTCAAAATATAGCCGAACTAACTCCTGTAATGTCATTTTCATACAGAAACAAGCTGAAATGCAGAGGGTGTTCTTACAGACACCATGCGCGCATGCAATATGCATCTCGTGCTCAGGAGAAAAGTATCTCGTGCTCAGGAGAAAAATATCTCGTGCTCACGAGAAAAGTATCTCGTGCTCACGAGAAAAGTATCTCGTGCTCACGAGAAAATATCTCGTGCTCACGTGAAAGTATCTTGTGAGCACGAGAAATGTTTCTCGTGCTCACGAGATACCAAAGTTTTTTTTTATTTTCACCATGTCCCTTTAGGGGCTCCGTACATCCCAGTTAATGCTAACATGAATTAGCAGCGGCTTCGCTCAGTTGGGTTGCCGGTGAAGAGAGGCAGTGATCAGATCCCTCTTGCTCCTCCACAGTCAAAATGGTCTGCTCCCCGTATCGGAAACAAGATGGTGACGAGTGTAACGCTGAATTCGATGCTTCCAAAGGGCAGTCCACAAACCAATGGGTGACGCCACGGTGAGTACGTCCATTATTTATCAAATGATCAAATCACATGACTTCTTCTTGACGACACGATGTAAAAACTTCAGCAGCGTGTTTCCTGCCGTCAGCTGACTTGAAACTCCATTTCAGTTTTTGCTTGATGATAGATCAAGTAAAACCAGAGATAGGGTCAAATAAATTTAGTATAAAAATAAAGAGATGTTATGTAATTTTACCTCTCATATGAGTATTTGTTACCAACATAATTGTGTTTTGACAGTAAAAAAAACATCTTTTTCAAAATCTGATTTTATGCTTTTTTTAGGGTTCAAAATGTTGATCCAGTATGTCAAATGAAAAGATCATCAGATCATTCCCACACACGCCACATGTATGAAAAGTGAACTTGCCATGAGAATGTGCAGACCGCTGTGCAACCTTTCAAGGTGCCGTGAGAATGTGCAGTGGCACCGCAAACTTTTGTTTGGTGGAAACTACTGTCTTTTATGCTCTATTTAAAACGTGTTTCATATCTAAACTCAAACTACAACAACTGGCTTTGTGTTTACAGTTCATAGCTCTCGGAAAATGGAGGAAAAATGCAGTTTTCCACCCTAAATAACCCGTTCTAAAAATGAGGGGATAGATGACTTTTTTTCATCCATTATCATATTTTAGATTTCACCTGCGTACTGTTGCTTACTTTGTGCAATAATAGTACGTTGAAGTCTGCATGTTTTTAAGATTGTTTATTTTCTTAAGTCTGTATATTTTGCTATTTGTTTATATACACTATTTTTATATACATATATACCGACTTTTCCTCTGGGGATCAATAAAGTACTTCTGATTCGGAATAATATGGAGCAATGGCGTAGCCACGGGTGTGCCAGGGTGTGCCGGTGCCAACCACAGAGGCAGCTGGCACACCCAAAAAAATTTCCGTCAGATGATGCATTGCGACACCTGGGCAGGTGTGCACCCATCAGGAGTGATTCTGATTTGCGCTCCTTGAGGATTATGATCCTTGACAGACAGTTGTAAAGTGGGCGTAAGATGATTTCTACGCAAGCCTCGACATTTATCAATTTGGGCGTGAGCGGAGGGTACGATCAGATGTGTTCAGACCGGACGCGTAGCGAATTTTCGCGTCGCGTTACTCGCGCGAGTTGATTCGCGCGAGAATTGAATTTAACTCGCGTCACTCGCGCGAGTAGATAACTCGCGAATTTTCGCCCAAGAGACTATTTAGCGCCAAATAATTCCCTCCATTTCATTCTGTCATCAACCATGACAAGCATAGCGTCCCTGTACCTGCTCTGGAAGTCCGAGATACGTCGGAAAACACGCCGTCGTGTCTGGGTGAGTGACATCATCCGGAGGCGCACTCAGCACGGAGAGAGGACCGCAGAGTACTTCCACCTTTTTCCTGTCCCTCCTGCCGACCCACTCCTCCTTCCTGCCTCTTTTCTCCTCTCTCTCATGTATGTATCTCGGACACTGTCGTCCAGAATCTCAACGCTGATAGGCTGTCCCGACACAGCGTCACGCGAATATTTCGGCAAAGTTGAATTTATTGAACTCACGCGAATTTGCGTTGTTTCATTCGCGTCAATCGCAGCATTCGCGTCGCGCGAAACCCATGATTCGCGCCGCCGGCAAAAATTCGCGTCTATTCGCGTGTTTGCATTGACTTTGTATGTAATCTTGTCGCGCGAAATATTCGCTACGCGTCCGGTCTGAACGCACCGTGAGTCGGAGAATTGATCTTAGACTATAGAATCGATGCTTGGAGCTGATCAAACTCTGGTGTTTTGATTCTTAATAGTGACAAAGCAAAACATGTTTAGACTACATAATTCATCATTCAAAAGACCTCTATGAAGCGGATCACGAAAAATCTGTGTACCTCGCCCGGTACGGGTAAACCGGGGCCCCCTCCTGGAGCCAGACCCGGGAGGGGAGCACGCAGGCGAGCGTCTGGTGGCCGGGCTTTTGTCCACGGGGCCCGGCCGGGCTCAGCCCGAAGAAGCGACGTGGATCCGCCGACCTGTGGGCCCACCCCCCGCAGAGTAGGGCATAGGGGTCGGGTGCAGTGGGAGTCGGGCGGCAGGCGAAGGCGGGTACCTGGGCGTGCTGACCCCCGGCTCCAGCGGCTAGCTCTGGGGACGTGGAACGTCACCTCGCTGGCGGGGAAGGAGCCCGAGCTTGTGCGGGAGGTGGAGCGTTACCAGCTAGAAATAGTTGGGCTCACCTCCACACATAGCTTGGGCTCTGGAACCAAACTCCTGGAGAGAGGCTGGACTCTCTCCTTTTCCGGAGTTGCCCAGGGTGAGAGGCGCCGGGCGGGTGTGGGGATACTCACAAGCCCCCGGCTGAGCGCCGCTGTGTTGGAGTTCTCCCCGAGGAACGAGAGGGTCGTCTCCTTGCGGCTGCAAGTTGCGAGGAGAAGGTCTCTGACTGTTGTCTGTGCCTACGCACCGAACAGCAGTTCGGAGTACCCGGCCTTCTTGGAGTCTCTGGGTGGTGTCCTGGAAGGGGTACCGCCTGGAGACTCTATAGTTCTTCTGGGAGACTTCAACGCTCACGTGGGCAACGATGACAGTACCTGGAGGGGGGTGATTGGGAGGAACGGCCTGCCCGATCTGAACCCGAGCGGTGTTTTGTTATTGGACTTCTGTGCTAGTCATGGATTGTCCATAACGAACACCATGTTCGAACATAGAGTTGCTCATAAGTGTACCTGGTACCAGAGCACTCTAGGCCAAAGATCGATGATCGATTTCATTATCGTATCGTCAGATCTGCGGCCGCATGTTCTGGACACTCAGGTGAAGAGAGGAGCAGAGCTGTCAACTGATCACCACCTGGTGGTGAGTTGGATCAGGTGGCGGGGGAGGATGCTGGACAGACCTGGCAAACCCAAACGGGTAGTGAGGGTGAACTGGGAACGTCTAGCGGAGGCCCCTGTCCGCAGGGTCTTCAACTCACACCTCTGGAAGAATTTCTCCAACATCCCGGGTGAGGTTGGGAACATGGAGTCCGAATGGGCCATGTTCAAAGCCTCAATTGTTGATGCGGCTGGTAGGAGCTGTGGCCTGAAGGCCGTCGGTGCCTGTCGTGGCGGCAACCCAAGAACCCGCTGGTGTCCACCAGCGGGTTCTTACCAGCGAGGCCGTCAAGCTGAAGAAGGAGGCCTTTCGGTCTTGGCTGGCCGAGGGGTCTCTGGAATCAGCAGACAGGTACCGTTCGGCCAGAAGAGCTGCAGCTGCGGCAGTCGCGGAAGCAAAAACTCGGGTATGGGAGGAATTCGGGGAGGCCATGGAGGAGGACTTTCGGTCGGCCTCAAAGAGGTTCTGGAAAACCGTCGGGCGTCTCAGGAAGGGAAAGCAGGGCTTGGCCCAAGCTGTGTTCAGCGGGGGCGGAGACCTGCTGACCCGACCTGTGGATGTCGTCGGACGGTGGAAAGAACACTTTGAGGAACTCCTTAATCCAGCCAACACGTCCTCTGTAGAGGAGGCAGAGTCTGAAGACTCAGGGGAAGACTCACCAGTAACCCTGGCAGAGGTCGCCGAGGTAGTCAAAAAGCTACCCTGCGGCAAGGCGCCAGGGTTGGATGAGATTCGCCCTGAGATGCTGAAGGCTCTGGACACTGTTGGGCTGTCATGGTTGACACGCCTCTTCAGTGTCGCGTGGAGGTCTGGGACAGTGCCAGTGGAGTGGCAGACTGGGGTGGTGGTTCCCATTTTCAAAAAGGGGGACCAGAGGGTGTGTTCCAATTACCGTGGAATCACACTCCTCAGCCTCCCCGGAAAAGTCTACTCCAGGGTGCTGGAAAGGAGGCTCCGGCCGATTGTCGAACCTCGGATTCAGGAGGAACAATGCGGCTTCCGTCCTGGCCGTGGAACAACGGACCAGCTCTTTACCCTTGCGAGACTTCTGGAGGGGGCATGGGAGTTTGCCCATCCAGTCTACATGTGTTTTGTGGACTTGGAGAAGGCCTACGACCGTGTTCCTCGGGGAGTCTTGTGGGGGGTACTGCGGGAATATGGGGCACCGGGCTCGTTGCTACGAGCTATCCGGTCCCTATATAACCAAAGTGAGAGCTGTGTCCGCATACTCGGCACAACGTCAAACACGTTCCCAGTGGGTGTTGGCCTCCGACAGGGTTGCCCCTTGTCTCCGATTCTGTTTGTGGTTTTCATGGACAGGATCTCAAGCCGCAGCCGGGGGGAGGAAGGGATTCGGTTTGGTGACCTAAGAATTGCATCTCTGCTTTTTGCAGATGATGTGGTTCTTTTGGCTTCATCAAGCCGGGACCTCCAGCACTCATTGGGGCGGTTTGCAGCCGAGTGCGAAGCGGTTGGGATGAGAGTTAGCACCTCCAAGTCTGAGGCCATGGTTCTCTGCCGGAAAACGGTGGACTGCCCCCTCTGGGTGGGGAGAGAGGTACTGCCTCAAGCGAAGGAGTTCAAGTATCTCGGGGGTTCACGAGTGAGGGTAGAACGGAGCGTGAGATGGACAGGCGGTTTGGTGCAGCGTCAGCAGTGATGCGGGCGTTGTACCGGACCGTCGTGGTGAAGAAGGAGCTGAGCCGGAAGGCAAAGCTCTCGATTTACCGGTCCATCTACGTTCCAACCCTCACCTATGGTCACGAACTTTGGGTAGTGACCGAAAGAGCAAGATCGCGGATACAAGCGGCTGAAATGAGCTTCCTCCGTAGGGTGGCTGGGCTCAGCCTTAGAGATAGGGTGAGGAGCTCAGACATCCGGAGGGAGCTCGGAGTAGATTCGCTGCTCCTTCGCGTCGAAAGGAGTCAGCTGAGGTGGTTTGGGCATCTAGTAAGGATGCCTCCCGGGCGCCTCCCGTTAGAGGTGTTCCGGGCACGTCCAACTGGTAGGAGGCCCCGGGGAAGACCAAGAACACGGTGGAGGGATTATATCTCTCTCCTGGCCTGGGAACGCCTCAGGGTCCCCCAGGAGGAGCTGGACGTTGTGGCTGGGGAGAGGGACGTCTGGAATGCCCTGCTTAGCCTGCTGCCCCCGCGACCCGGCCCCGGATAAGCGGAAGAAAATGGATGGATGGATGGAATTTATCATTAAAACATAATCCAAAAGCAATCGTGAAATTCTTTAAACAGAATACAAGCCGAGGATATTTAATGTTGTTGTCTTCTGCTGTTTACTGTTATCCAGCTCCGACACCGGAGTGTCAGCGTCTCCTTCACCAGCGGTTCTGCCCGAATAGAAACATTTCCAATCATCGCTGCCACACACTCCTCTGACTAGGACATCATTATTAGTAACTGTAAAGAGGTGAATAATATATATCCATCATAATAATAGCAATATTCGGATATTATATAGATTATTAGGCTTTATATATCAGGATGTAATTACTCAAAGCTCGCCCGGGAGTTTAATGGTCCGCTACTCTGCTGACAGCACTGATTTCCTTCTTTTTCACTTTTTTTGCTGCCAAACAAAACCAGTTTGTTGTGTTGCAGCTGTTCGACGTCAGCGTTTCACTTTCTGACTCTGAGAAATTCCTCTTCTTTTGGAATTAAAACTTACTTTAAAACATTGTTTACCTCCTTCAACCAAAAAGCTGTGAAAACTTCTAAGTCTGTGCTCCAAATGTAAAATATTCACTGAACTTGTTTGAGTTTATAACTATAAGTACTTTTATTTCATAAACCTCTGTCGCTGCGTATTTCTGTAATTAGGGCCATGGGGCAATCGCACCAAGCACTGGTCCCATACATCAATAGCCCCAAGCACTATTGTTATACTGTGGATTTTTTCTTCTTCCTCTTCCGAACGCAATTTCATCCCGCTACTAGTCCTACAACTTGAAGAGTTGCAGGAGAAATTATATATCAAAACTTGCGGTTTGATCGGGATTGGTGTGCAATTTTGCATTGAAATGAATGGGATGGCCGAAAAAGAACAATAATTGGAGATTTTTAAACGTCTACTTCTCCGGCATAATTTCACCCAGAGACTCCATTTAAACTTTAAACAGTAGACACAAGTCTTGTGTATCGGTGTGTTAATCCACGTTTTGATAGGTCGTCCCCAGAGGAAATTTTCTCGTTATGTTTGATGCTTGTTTGTGACTAGTTTAGTTTTAATGTTATTTAATGTGTTAAAGTTCTTATTTGTTATTGTTTTATTTACTTATTTAGGTTGGTTTTGTGATTTTATTGTTGTTGTTCTTTTTCTTTTCTTTTTTTACTGTGTTTGTCAATTGGTGATTTATGTTGTGTTTTGTTTAAATTAATTTAAAAAATTAGGTGTATTTTGCTTAAAATAGCTAAATTATCTGCCAATGGAACAAGAAAATTTGGCTTGTGAAGACTTTCCAAAACAAGTAAAAATTATCTAATATCCTTCTCATTTTTTTAATGAAGCATTTCTAGATCTTTTCCTGGATTTTCTAGATTTTTTCTAGGTCAGCTTCTAGATTTTGCTAGATCCTTTAATTTAAAAAAAAAAAAAAGAAATAGATATTCCTAGACATAATATTCCTAGAGAAATATCTAGAAATGCTTTCAAAAAATCTAGAGAAGGATTAATAAAAATCTAGAAAATAATCAAGAAAAATCTCGAAAAGCTCTAGATCTCTAGCGTTTTTTTCCAATCTCACTTTCTTGAGTTTTCTAGATCCTTCTCTACGTTTTTCTAAAGCTTTTCTAGATATTTCTAGACTTTTTTCAATTTGTTTCCTAGTTTTTCCTAGAGCTTTTCTAGATTTTTCTTGATAATTTTCTAGATTATTCTTGATCCTTCTCTAGATTTTTTGAAAGCATTTCTAGATATTTCTAGATCTTTTTCTGGACTTTCTAGATTTTTTTTCTAGAATCTAGAAATGCTTTAGAAAATTCTAGAGAAAGATCAAGAAAAATCTAGAAAATGATCTAGAAATGCTCTTGTAAAATCTAGGAAAAAAATCCAGAAAAAGATTCTAAAAAATCTAGAATATGATCTAGAAAACAAATATCTAGAAAATCCAGAAAAATATCTAGAAATAACTAGAAATGTTTTTGAAAAATCTAGAGAGGGATTAAGAATAATCTAGAAAAGATTTCGAAAAATTAAAAGGATATAGAAAAATCTAGAAAATGATCTAGAAATGCTCTTGTAAAAACTAGGAAAAATATCCAGAAAAAGATTTTTTTTTTAAATCTAGAATATGATCTAGAAAACAAAATATATAGAAAATCCAGAAAAAGATCTAGAAATATCTGGAAATGCTTTCGAAAAATCTAGAGAAGGATTAATAAAAATCTAGAAAATAATCAAGAAAAATCTAGAAAAGCTCTAGATCTCTAGGTTTTTTTTTCAATCTCACTTTCTAGTTTTCTAGATCCTTCTCTAAGTTTTTCTAAAGCTTTTCTAGATATTTCTAGACTTTTTTTCAATTTGTTTCCTAGTTTTTCCTAGAGCTTTTCTAGATTTTTCTTGATCATTTTCTAGATTTTTCTTGATCCTTCTCTAGATTTTTTTGAAAGCATTTCTAGATATTTCTAGATCTTTTTCTGGACTTTCTAGATTTTTTTTCCTAGAATCTATAAATGCTTTAGAAAAATCTAGAGAAAGATCAAGAAAAATCTAGAAAAGCACTCGATCTCTAGATTTTTTTTCAATATCACCTAGGTTGTTCTAGATCCTTCTCTAAATTTTTCTAAAGCTTTTCTAGATATCTCTAGACTTTTTTCTCAATTTGTTTCCTAGTTTTTCCTAGTATGTTCGTGTCACAGTGTGACATCATCGCAAGAGTGTGTGTGGGGGGGGGGGGGGGGGGGGAATTGTCAAAAAATAAATTTGCAAACTGCGCAGAAATAATTTATACAAAGAAACGTAGGAAAATTTGTCTTCTCACTCACAATTCTCTGATAAAGCTGTCAGAGTTGTAGTTTGGGCGTAGGACGCACAGATGCGCCACCAACACATACCAACGGGGGGGGGGGGTCCTCTTTTTGGCCGTATTGCGTCCTTCGGTGTCGTAAACTCTGAAGGCGAGTCTTCTGAATCGGGTATATATTAGGGCGTGACATCTAAATGACGCTCGTTTCGAGCCGCCACATTTATCAACAGCCGATCATTTTTACGCTGTGATTGGAGAGATACGATCTTTTGATAAATCCCACGTGAACCCTCTCTAAGACGAAATATACACTCAGATCTGCGCTGGTTTCTACGCTCGCTTGATAAATGAGGGCCACTGTGTTTGGGCACCTCATCAGGCGTAAAGTTGACGGGGGACATCAGTTCTCATCCCTTATTGAAGTCTTGGATTCATGTGACAAAGTTGTTTTTCCCAACATGAACGGTTTACTGCGTATTCTGTTGTCACTGCCTGTCACAAGTTGCTCTGTGGAGCGCCTGTTTTCGGTTGTGAACACGATTAAATCAACCAGCAGAGCTACAATGCTCACAGAGAGACACAGCATTTCGTTGCTCATGTTTGAAAAAGAGCTTGCGGAGAGACTGGACTCCGATGAAATAATAAATGCGTTCAAGGCCAAGCCACGCCGTCTCGCCCTGTAAATTCAGAGCACAGGTTAGCGCAATATCGTTGTGTCCTTTACTCTGCTGCTAAGCCCAATGTGTTCAGATGATTAAATAGTGTTTTTGGTCACACGTAATGTGGATACGTTATGGCTACGTGCATGAGTATGTGCATGAATTTTATATTTCACTATGTTCATCTCATTGGGCACGCAATGTCTGTGTGTGCGTGTGTTGTGTTTTTGTGGTGTGCTTTTTCTATTATTTTGTTATGCTGGGCTTACACCAAACGATTTCCACAGTCCCAGACTAAAAACTGAAAGTCTTAAGTAAATCTAGGAGTTTTGTAGAATCTCAGTGTGAGACTAGGCTGTGACTAAAAACTCTAAACACTTCTTCTTTAGATGTGAGCAGGTGTGAGCTGATCTCACAGCAGGAGTCTTTTCCAAATGTTTTCAAAGTCTTCTGGTGTATAGGTAGCATTATTGATTTATTTGAGAGCACGTCACAAGTGAATGTTTAGACCTGCTGTAAACTGTTGACTATTACTGAAGAGTATGTTGTTGTTGTGTTAATAATGTTGTATTCCAGAGACACATTCTTTTGAATGTTTGTGGAGGTGTTGAAAATAAATTTGGCACACCCAGTATTGCTGGTGCACACCCAATGTCTTTTTTCTGGCTACGCCAGTGATATGGGGCACAGACATTTTTCACAGATAACCTGCCTTAATTACTGTACCAAAGTCCCAATCGTTGATTGTTTCCCCTTTGGTTCAACAAGGAGATGTTAATGCTGCAGGTGCACAGCGATCCATGACGCACAGATCCCTCTCCCCGGAGAAAAAACGTGTGTGGGAAATCCTATCAGAATAAGTCAGGTGTGGTGCATATTTGATCCCATATGTGATTTTTAATTGGGTCCACAAGTTAAGCATGGCTTATAAACTGATGCGTAAAAATAGTGTTGAGGGACACTTCTGCCATGGTGCAGATCTCTGATCCGGCTGTGTTAACAGCCACAGTCATACCTTGTTGCTGATCCCAGACCTAAGGCACCAAAAAGTTAATTTTCCTGCCTCCACCTAGGAGATCACCACGTCCACCCCGCGCACAGTGACAGCACATTGATTTGCCGTTGTTTTTTCCATAATCAGCGGGCATGCCTGTGATTTAGAGTCATTTGCATGTCATCTGCATTTGCGAGAGGAGCCGGGGCGTGGTTGGTGGCTCTTGCATGTGCGCTCAGTTCCACGCTGATTGTGATGTATCATGGAAAGGTGCAGAACCTGGCGTAAGCACAGTTTGATACATGTGGAGGTGAGTTTGCGTACGTACTTCTACTACTACTTCTAGTTTTGGGAGTAAGCCATCTTTCAGTATGAAAGCTACACACTGTTTGATACATGAGGCCCCAGGTCATAATGGTGAGGTTGTGCTGAAAAAAATTGATACCAACATGGCTTGGATGGATTAAAAACGGACAAAATAGAGTAAGAATAAGTTTGTGGCAGCAAAGAAGGAAAAGGAGAAACAACAGGTTACCGGTTGGAAAGAAAATATTGGTAATTGGCCACAGTAGTTGTAAAATATTAGTGATGTGCAGCGTGTCTGACCTGCTGCAGGGGGGCAGAACCCAGGTGACAGGCCTGTGGAGGGACGTTGTTCCTGAGCTGCAGACCAGTCGCCTGCAGGATTTCTCTCAGGGTCTTGTAAACCTCCAGAGCTTCCTCAGAGGTGGACAGAAACACCAGCTTATCTCTCACCGCTGCCTTCTGTCAGCACAGACGGAGGGAACAAAGTTACTCTTCCCTTCTGATTTGGGCCTGAAACGCTGATTCCTTTTTACTCTTGTGGTCTAAATCCTGTCTCAGAAACTTTTCCAAACTTATCAGGAGGAAATTATGAATTACTGTAGTGACAGTGAAAAAACAACAGATTGCTTCTTCAGCATGAATATATAATAAACAGGTCACAAACGTAGATCAACAAAAAGTTCCAGCACTTTAGATGTGGGAAAGGGAGAATCATCAGTGAAATTACAGGTACAGTTGTTCAGCAATATAACACAAAAACACATTTTGTTATCATTATCTAGTTAAAAAAAAGAGACAAATTTCTGACAAGCAAACAGAGTCATTTGTAAGCTGGTCTGCAGTTAGAGCAACAACATAAAAAGTACTTCATACCTTGGATAATATATCTTGCTTCCAGTACCGGACCACACGGTACTGCCATGCTTTCTCTCCCTTGTGACTCTGCAGCTCAAGCACACACCAAGTGTTGCTGTTCACCTTGAGAGAAATGCACAATATTAATAGTATAATAATAATACTACTAATAATATTAATGTAGTACTACTGTAGCAGTGGTAAAAATGCTAGAAAAACTCAAATAAATTTTACCTTCTCAAAGATTGAATACTTGGCCACTTGAAAATGATCTGGATAGTTTGGAAGATCTGGATCAGTTTCAGTATAAACTCTGTTAAAATTTAAGAAATATAAAAATTAGTCCACTTCTATTTATTTTATTAAATGCTCGGCAGAAATGCTGGCTTATTTTTTAAACTCTTGCTGTGTTGAAACAAGCAGCTTGCTAGCCAGCTGTTTCAGCCACCATGTGACAAAAGGTTTGTGAGCAGCGGCTATTCTACAAAAAGGTGCCACTGCATCTTCGTATGGATTACTTGGAATGGAGATTTTGAAGAGAGGAAAATGATAAAAATCTTTTCTGGGAATTACTCTTGGTGGGCTGCACCCTCAGGTGGCAAAGCATGCCCTGCCTGCAAGTGTGCAAAACCTCCTTAGTACTATAATCCTTTAAGTCTTTGCCTGAAGGAGCAGCGAAAAGATATACAGGAAAAGGCGACCAATCAGGCTGATAAAGGCCTCACTATGATTCTGCTGAGACTAACGGTCATGTGACAAATATTCACTGAAATTCTGATTACACAGAGCAGAGAGGAGAGAAAAGGAGAGGCTGGAAAAATGCAAATAGTTCATTATATACAGTATGCGGAGACACAATTTTCCCCTGAATATTCATGACACTTGTAGGCACTTGGAAAAGTGTTGTGTATATAAATTCCATTGTATTCAAATGTAAAAATATATATATATATATCTGAGAAATTCACCTTGCATTTTCACTTTCTTGTGATTTCTGTCATTATAATTCTGTTATTTTGCACAAAAGACATTTTTTAGCCATGATTGTGCTGATTCCATAGAGAAGCAGGACTTACAGATTTATATTTGGCAGTGAAATACAAGGCAAAGTGTGAAAAAAGTAAAAACTCCCTGAAAGAGCTGTTGGGGGTCAAAGGGTTAATACAACACTGCGTTGTGTATGTCCAGACTAACATGAGGATGACTGTTGTTCACACCTGAACTTGTCCATGATGTTTCCGCTCCCCTTCTTGGTCTCTGTCTTCTGAGTCTCTGTCTTGGCAGGGCCTTTAGGTGGCTCAGCAGCCATTTTAATCACTGATACTTTGGACACTGCAACACACAAGATAGAACACAAACACATGAACGACACACCTCATGCCACAGCTCTGCAATAAATGCATTTGTACTGGTATGCATTTAAACCTGAGTACACACAGGCTGTAAGCGAGGTGGCACAAAGCACTCTTTACACTACGCTGCTGCAGGTTTGAATTAACTTTGAAGAAGATCTGAATGTGTGAACAGTAACATGCACACACCTAATGAGCAAACACACTTTTAAACTGAACAAAAGCTGCTATGTAGTAAAACCTGCTGACTGTGCTGCACTGTATCTTTAAGCAGAATGTCCACATGCCAATGTGTGAACAGAAGTGGGAGGACAAAACTATTGAACCAGTGAGTAGAAGACAATGAGCCTAGATTCGTTTTTAAGTTGATTGTACAAATGACTTCGGAGAACTTGTGGAATTCTCCAACTTTCTTGTATTTTGAATTTTCTAGACCTGTTGTAGATGTCACGGTCATGTTTTTTTTACTAATGGATTGTATATTTTGTTACTTCGAAACAAAAGTTAAGAAAAAGTTCTTGCACAAGCCCCCAAAAAAATCATGACTTGTATCTGTGATGAGTGCAAATAAATAACTGAGAGGAATCATGAGTCATTGTGCTGGGAATGGGTGGAGACCTGAACGACTCTGATTGAGTAAGTCTGAGTTCTGTAACCGGCTGAGACAGTAAATAAAAGGTGAAAGATCATTAACAGTGAACAAACCCACAATGCGTACTCTAATATTACATTTTTTTTGTTTTAAAATGTACAAAGTTTGAGACATAAAGAGATAAATGATATGCATTGTAATACAACAGAGCAAACAAATAACTGCATTCTGTTTTAACATTTTAGACAATGTTCTAACTTGTTTGTACTCAGGGTTGTAAATTAGAGTTATATAGTGAAGGATGCTGTGACTTCTGCCATCATGATCATTTACTGATGCAGCTACAAAACATTGCGGTCTAACAGGGATCAATAAAGATGCAGTATATCTTATTACAAAGTGAGCATCCAATATATCTACATTTTTATTTAATCTCCAACTGTGATGCTCAGCACGTATTGTTGTGGTGTTTCTGCACAGCATTTTCTAGATTCAGGCCTCCAGGGGTTCCAATTCAGAGCCAATCAGATGCTTTAGTTGCATCCTCCTCCAGTTTTATTTTGGAGCATTAGCAGAAGTCTTTGGTCCTTTTCTTTGGATTTTGGTCAGTCTACTATAACTTTGGTGTTACTGTCTTTGCCCACCCAAACTAAGCAGCTATTGCTACTCACATCCGAAGCTAACTTGTATAATGTTCTTGGATTTACTTAAAACAAATTACACTTCCACTCACTCGCATTTTTTTTATGATAGAAAATTGGCATCTATTGATTTATTGATATGACTTGCAAGTTAATGAATAAACAATGAATATTATATCACAGATTTGGATGCTCTGCAGTTGTAATATTAGCCATATTAAAATCATGTATCGCTATAAACTGTGACCATCAAAAATTGTTGCAAAAATTGTTTTGAAATAAAAATAAATAAATAAATAAAATAAAAAAAATAAAAAAAAAATATATATATATATATATATATATATATATATAAAAGAATAGTAATAGATTAAAAGAATAGTAATTTAATATAATCCAATGCAGTTGAACCATATCTGCTGTTTTATTTTTAGAAATTACTTCAAATTCTAATTTTAAAAAGTTCTTTAACTGAGTTAAATTTAACATATACATAGTGAATTTTCATTTCCATCATGACATGATGAGATTCCAGCAAAAACTGTCTACATTACGCAGCTTTAATACAGTAGACTAAAAAATGTTTATGGTTAAAAACCTCACAAGTCACACAAGAGCAAACAGGAGAACAGTGTGCAGATTTTTACCATTTGTTGTACATAAATCTGCTTACTATTTATTAATATCTATGTGCTTTTTGGACTTTGCTAATAAGGAGGATACCTTGATGCGAGACAGGACTTCGCCTCGGTGAGGAGAGAGGAAGAGGAGGTGAAATCTCAGGGGGAGAGGAAGTATCCAGCTTGTAATCATCCACAGGGAGAAGAGCTCCTCTCTCCAGACAGCTGTACACATACTCCAGCCCGACCACGGGGATCTGATATTTCTCGATGCTGCGTAGCCTGTTGGAGCTCAGGTTGGACACATCACTGACCACTATCAGAGAACACTGTGGGCACAAATCAGAAACAATAATGTGAGTTTCATTACTGTATATGAACATTGAGGATGATGTAAAGTACAATTACACAAGCTGCCTCTACATTAATCACGTTGAAGGACACTTATATTTAGTTTTTAATAACACCTTCACCAACAGGGAGTCATCACATCATCTGACCTGTTTATTGGCCACAAAGGAAATGTTGCCTCCATTCTCTGTTATTGCTGATTTCAGCTTCTTCTTCTTCTTGAAGGGCAAAGTTTTCAGCTCCAAAAGAACGGAGCAGTTCTCAAACACAGCCATGCCTGAAAGAGAGGACACACCGAAAGACGTATTGTAATATATAATGTAGGTCTGTCACAATAATTACAATACGGACTTATCGTTTGATATATGGACATGACCAGGACACTTTTGTCTAACATCGTTATCACCTGTTGTGTTTCCATTCGGGTTTGTTCACTTAATAATTTACATTAAAAGTAATTTCTGCTCTTTTGTTTTATTTATTGAGAATGTTTTAATATTTTGGTTATGTGGTTAAATTTAGGATTTTTTCACAGCACCTAAACCTGAATAAGCAGAAAACAAAATTCTGGAACATGTTTTATTGTAATTTATGCTCTGTCATTTTATTTATTGAGGATATCTGAATGTTTTTTCACATACAAGTGTAAATATTCTAAGGAATAAAAACTTAATTGCTCTTTTAAAGGCTGTACTTGCATTCTAATCCTATTATATTATCATAATTGGTCCTAAAATTATAATTATATCGTTTACGGCTATAATATATAAACACGTATTATACAATACTTTCAGGTAAAGATATACTCTGCAGCTCTTTATGCTTTCCCAATAGGATTTAATTAGATTTTGTTTATTCTCGTAGTTATGTGGTCAAATTCAGGATGTTTTCTTCATAATTTGAGATAGTTTTTGTGTTTTGTTCTACATTTGGTTAAAAAGTGCAGCTGCCTCGAGTTTGTACAGCTTTTCTTTACAGCTGACAGAATCGCTGCATGGCACACACACATGCGCGTGCACATGCACAAACACGCACAAACACGCACACACACACACACACACACACACATACACACACAAAGACACACCTAAAAATAGACTGCTGGGAAACAAACGCGGAAGCAAAATAATTAAACAAATACGGTGTAAAAAGACACAAAGTGCGCCCTAATACCTGAATGAAGGTTAAAAATCACATCTGGATACAATAAAACAGCTTACATGCAACTTTAAACAGCTGTCAAAATAGGGTTTGACGTATAATTTTGACATAACGAACATTTGAGTAAATAAGAAACAAAGAAAACAAAGTAAGCAAAGTACATGTATCCTAAAACGTTCAATAAGCTGTATAAAATGCATTTCTTCTTGCCCTTACATACAGAAACGTTAGCTTTCCTTTAACATTTTGCACATGAAAGTAAAACTTAGCTATTAGCTATTTAACGAGCCATGGCGATAAATATCGTATTTTAAATACATAAATAGAAGTTTAACATTACTTAACTGTTCACATAGAGGCGATACTTCTGCGACTGTTGTCACAATGTCCAGATAGACTTTGGTTCTTGTATCAGATTGTATACAGACTGCAACTGTTATGATCGTCAGGTTAGCAAAAAGCTAATCAACGGTTCACATTTCAGGGTATTTTTTTTTTCAAAATAAAAGGTTGTGACGTCAGAGGGAAAAGACGGTGAATATCGTCACCCTGTTAAAATAATCACCTAACTCAGCGGTTCCCAAACGTTTTTAGCCGCGCACCCCCTTCTATATCCCAACCGTGTTGACGCACCCCCAATCCCCCGCACCTTCAAAAAAAACAAAATGCAATAAGCTTTTTTATAGCCATATTAAAGGCGGCATGTTAAATCATGCTCAAATGAGAACACACATATAATTAAATAATCACCATCACAACAATGCGGTCTCGCATTTGAATTAACCTGAACACAGTTTCAATATAATGCAACAAAGTTATGCGCAAGCTTACACTTTTAAGAGCAAAGAGGATGATGACAGGCTCAGAATCAGAGGCAGAAAGCACATAAGTTGGGAAAATGTTATAATATTTTGAGCCGCGTTGAACAAAAATTGCTGCAAGTTTAAATGAGCGTGGAGCTAAACAACCCGTCATCATAACACAGGCTGGAAAATGGAAGAAGATAACTTCTTCTACGCCTCATTTTAAGATGAAGTGCATTTTGAATAGCCTGCATTTATTTATTAATTAATATTACAGTTCTTGATTTTACATTTTACAAAGGAAATGTTAATTTACACTTCTTTTTTTATGATCACTTAAAAAAATGATTGCTAGTAATAAATAATTTTCCACTGTTCTGATTTATTCCACTTTATTTGAAGTCCTTGCTTTTTGTTTTTGTTTTGTTTTTATGTATGATTAGATGATTAGAATATAAATGTTTAATAACAAATTACTATTATTTTTATTATTATTTATTTATTTATTGGTATATAGAGCTAGTATATTAATGGGCAAAATTTGATTTAGATTGAACAGTTTTATGTGTATGTTTTCTCTGCAAGAGTTTATATGTTGTAAATGTGTGTCAGTCATGGAAGAACATTTTGCGAATCATATACTTTAAAAATAATAATAATAATAATTATTATTATTATACACACACACACACACACACACACATATATATATATATATATATATATATATATATATAGGCCTACATACATACACAATATATAGATAATCTAAACTCTGTTTCTGAAATGATTAACATTAAAACATATAACAAAATGCTGTTGTTTGTATATAAACACTAAAATAAATGGATGTAAAATCATGATCAGATTATTATGGATTGCTAATACAACCAATTATATTCTACTGATAACACTGATTTTTAATTCTGACGGATATAAAATATTGTCACAACAATAAATAACATATATTTAATTGAAGCAGCAGCTATAGTCTGACGTTTTTTTTGGGGGGGGGGGGTGGGCTTTCTTGCAAGGAGTAACATAGTTTCTTTCTGGCTTTTACTTTGAAAGAAAACTCACAAGAAAGGAAGTACTCAGTTGGTCAATCACTGTAGCTTGACAGTGTTACTCAGACTTCCTGGTTCAATCCCAGTTTTACTCCACCCATTATTGGTCGTGGACACTGCGCAGCTGTGGTGTGTGTGTGTGTGTGTGTGTGTGTGTGTGTGTGTGAGTGCGTGCGTGCGTGCGTGCGTGTGTGTGGCGTCATCCATGATGTTCTTGCTTTTTGAACCAGCAAGCTCAGGTTTTAGGCCTTCTGGATCTTATAATTGTAATATTTTAATGGATCAGTACTTAAACATATGAATAAGGTAAATACTTTTTTTTTTACACATTGCATTTTTACCCCAAACATCTTACCAAGAAAGATTTTATCCAAAGACAGGTACATGTGATTAGTTGAAACAGTTTGTTTTCATTTCAAAATCTTTCATCTCTCCTTGTACAGAGCAGCAAAAAAAGAAAACTCTCAATCCAGAACAGGAGGCACTGAGAGAACCAGACCCAGTTACTGAAACACAGAACTTAAGAGATCCACGACAGCCTGGACCTCTTGCAGCAACTCCAAATGAACAAAATCTTAAATAAAATGAGGGCACCAAGTTTGCCAAAGTTTTGATTCAGATTTAGAGAGCAGTCTGGTAACTCAACAGTATAGTGACACACTGAGAAGACTCAATAAACACTAGTTACTGTTATTTCTTTTTAATTTGTTTAAATATTACAGGAAATTACTGGGGGAAAAAACACAAAAAAGCAAAATAAGATAGAGGAAGCATTGAGGAGAACAATAACGTTTCAACAAAGAGCTTGGATTACAATCTTAAATCTTATATCTCAAAATTCAAAATATTTAAAAGACATTCAGATATGTTTCTGAGGACCCAGCGTTTGATTTATTAATTTTTCTGCTTTTCTGATTTATGAACATACATCAAATTAAACACTCCATGCAGTGCTAAACTACTTTATAAGTATAAATACTTTTTTGTTTTAAGCAAAACAAACATTGACTTTTAGATATTACTAATTAAAGTAAGTTGACCCATAGCAAAGTAAGTCGGTGGCTGGTGCTCTGAAATATTAATATTTATACTACTACACCAGCCCTAAAACTATTACTGCTATTAAACATGTAATACAAAGCTGCTTAAAGTGTTTCTCTTACTCAACCAAACACACAGACTCAATACATAACTGATTAATAATAACGACACAAAACTCCAATCATTATCAGGCCCAGACAGATTCTGGGACCCACAGCAGAGCTTCTAACAAAGCAAAAAAAAAAAAAAAAAAATTAAAATGTCCATGTGCAATCCTGAATTGTTTTGTCCCTGATTAAACCATGTAAGACACTTAGTAACATTGCTTTGAAAAGGGCTGTATAAATAAATAAAGTTTATGTGATTATTTATAGTGGTGGAAGAAGTATTCAGATACTTCAGTAAAAGTACTAATACCACACTGTGAAAATACTCCACTACAAGTAAAAGTCCTGCGTTTAAAAAGTACAGAAGTATCAGCATCAAAATGTACTTGACGTATCAAAAGTAAAAGTACTCGTCATGCAGAATGGACCCACGGAGATTGCTTTATATATTTGAAATATATTACTAGAATATTATTATTGATGCATCCATGTAAGCAATGTTGTTGACACAGGGCTCATTTTAACTACTTAATATACTGTTATGAGGTTTAATTAAAAGAAAAAGATATAATTATTTAAAATTGATGTTTTTCATGTTAAATCTCGACCTGTAAAGTAACTGAGGCTGTCAGCTAAATGTAGTGGTGAGTTAAAAGTTCAATGTTTGTCTCTAAATGTAGTGGAGTAGAAGTATAAAGTTACATAAAATGGAAATACTCAAGTAAAGTTCAAGTACCTCAAAACTGTACTTAAGTACAGTAGTTGAATAAATGCATTTTATTAAGTTGAGTTTATTAAGATATGACATCTTCAGATATAGCAGATGTTAACCACAAGGGGGCATCTGAACTTCATCACAGTGTGGAGACATTGAGCTCTCTGAAGGTTCACTTCTGTCACACACTCGTCTCCTGCTGAGAACGGCTCTATTCTTAGGCCCCGTTCACACGAGGACGGTCTCAACAGAAGACGCAAAAGTGGCGTCGCGTCTTCACTTTTTATTCCTCGTTTAGACGAGCATTTTCGGGAGGAAATCTGCGTGTATACGGTGACGCAAAAGTGTGTGAAATTCGATTGTATGCATGCCAGGCAGCATCACTTAAAGCCATAAGAGCATCTTTGGGCATGCAGAAGTTTTCACGCCACACATTTTCATCAGCTTCTCCTTCCACAAAGTTCTCCACCATCACTAGATCTCCCAATTCCGACGAATTGCTGCATCCAAAATGTGATAGAGGTTTTTACAGATCCTTCTCTGTTCACTAATACTATCTGTACAGATCCTGTACATTTGGTGGAAAGACTTCTGTAAGTTTATTAGAGCTGCCAGAGCAGCTTGAAGGTCCGACGCATGGAAATAATCCCACGTTTGTTTATTTTCCTTTACTGGAGCATGTATGTGACGTAAACACATACGTGACGTGAGCAGATCTGAGCAGAGTTTTGCGTCTTGCCAGTGTAGACGGACATGCTACGGCGGAGCGTATTTAACTTTTCCACTTTGGAAGGGGGTTTCAGATTTTTGCGTCTTTAAGCCCCCAAAACGCCGTCACCGTCTAAACGAAAGGCACTTCCGATAAAATATTTTGTCGTTTTTACCCGCGAGCGTCCTCGTGCGAACGGGGCCTTAATGTGCACCATTTCTCTCACACACATTCTGCCTCTTCCTCCACCTGCAGTTATCATCCTCCTCCTCCAGCTCCTGTGCACTATTCCTGACTGTAGTTTTGACATGCAGTATATTATTGCTTGTTTTTGTTTCAAAGTGTTATAAAAATGGGTGTAAATGGTTAAAAACTTTCAGGTATATGCTGAAGAAAAGAAAAGAACAAACGGTTTTAATTCAAGATAATAAGGTTGTAGGTATATGTTACATGTTAATGTAGACCTATTGCCTATGCAGTGGTGGAAGAAGTATTTAGATCCTTTACCTAAGTAAAAGTACTAATACCCCACTGTGAAATGACTCCACTGCAAGCCCTAAAGTCCTGCATTCAAAACTTACTGAAGTAAAAGTACAAAAGTATCAGCATCAAAATGTACTGAAAGTTTCTTTAAGTACTCATTATTTAGAATGGACCCATGTAGATTGTTTTATATATTCTAAATATATTATTGTTGTATTATTATTTATACATTAATGTAAGCATAATTTTACTGTTGCAGGTATAGGGCTGATAGTATAGGGTTATTATAATATGTTCTCTTATTTTATTTTATCTACTTAACCCTCTGGAGTCCATCTATTTATTGAAAGTACATGTACATCTTTTATTTACAGTAACTTTATTAGTAACTTTATTTACAGTGACTTTATTTATATGTAGACAAGCTGAGAAAGCCAGTTGAAAGTACAATCATAGGAGCTTTCACAGTGTGCCATTTATGTTTCTAGACCATTTTTAAAATGTGAATTTTCTTTCTACAATGAAAACTATTACTGTTTTTAATTTACATGCAAACAGACTGTTTTGTAGTTTTATTATTTATTATTTTTTCTGCTGTTTTGTGTGTATAAATGGTTAAAAAAATATTAAAATTAAATGGTACATTTCCATAAACACCTGTGTCTTTTGTTTGTATTTTGGGTTCCTGGCAGCTTTGTACTTTGTTAAGTAAAATAAAACGGTAAGGTTACGGGCTATGAGCTCCGTCTTTTTTCTTTAATATATTAATTTAATTTCACTTTATTTTAGTAGAAACTTAACGTGTCTTAATTTTATATTTTTCAGAGGGATGCACCTGTTTTTATTTCATCAGGTATGATTTTTGTATTTTGTGTATGATTTTTGTATTTTGTGTTTATTGTCGGGCATTCAGACCTTGTGGGGTAACGAGGGATGCACCTGTTTTTATTTCATCAGTTTCAGAATAAATGGCTGGATGCCAACTAGATGTCCTGGTCTCAATACATATCACACAACGCAGAAAGAGTACTAAGCCACTACAAATGCATAGGACGTTGACAAAGTTGAACCAAAATCTCCTGGACTTAAGGGTTTAATATACTACTATTTTGTCATCATGTTTTTCCTGTTACATCTCAACCTGAGAAGTAATGAAAGCTGTCCATTAAATAAAGTGGAGTAAAAAGTACAATATGTGCCTCTAAATGAATGTAGTGAAGTAAAATTGTTAAAAGTATACTTAAGTACTGTAATTGAGTAAATGTACTTAGTTACATTTCACCACCGGGCCTTTGGTGTTTGTCTGTTTATTGTTTCCATTGAGGTCCACTTTGAGAAAAAGTGTTTTTTATTGATACTTCTAAGTGCTTTTAAGTCCTCAGGGATTGTGTAACATACTCTTTGTAGTTATTATTCTTTTAAATTCCTGATAAAAATCAAATGAAGGTGAAAGGTGAAATGAAAACATTTCTGTGCGATGCAGTTGTTGATCTAGCACAACACGCATTTCCTCTATATTTAATTACTAACCATTGACCCATCAGCGTCAAGCCACAGAACGGAAATGGTCAAAGAGATGATTTTAACGGCGTTGCATTGATCTGTGGCGGACAGTGAGATGTTTCCTGAGGGCCACACATCCTCACATTCCTGTGTGAATACTAGAAGTCACATTGACGCCTCGAGCGAGCCCAGTTGCCCTTTCCTAACATAATTACTCTTCCACCCTGAGTGGATTTGTCTGCTTGAGTCAGCTAATTGCATTGACGGAGCTGTGAAGCACAACATGGCAGCACCAAAAACACAAACTGTTACTAATGTTAATGTGTGCGGCTTACGCGGACGTCACTCACATCCTCAGCACTCTAGGACTGTGGGAATGATTTGACTGAGAAATGTAACGCCACCAGTTTGGCAAATATTGACAGTGAGAGCTACTGCGGATGTGAGAGTGTTTGTGTCCAAGAAAAAAAAAAGATTTCTGGATGATGAATTGGACCATATTCATCATGCTGGAAAGAGAAAATGATTAGATTGACAGAGTGAACAGCAGGAAGCAAGTTCATCACAATCAGAGCTTCCTCGCCCTGCGATTGCTAAACGTCGAAGAACAGAATGAAATCAACAGTGAAAGCCATACACACACACACAACCATACACACACACACGTATATACGCCCCCACACGCAGCGTCCCAGTGGGGATTTTCACAGCTGCCATTTCAGCCTGCCAGGACTTGCATCATCAGGTACCAGAAACCTCCAAAGCTTCTGAAAAGCTGCAGAGAGATGAGAGGATCACTGATAAAAGAACAGAATATTCTGAATCACTCGGAGACAAAAAGTGAGGGATGGAGCAGGAGGCTGTGAAATTATTGTATTCCCTTAGTCATTTTACCCTTAGATGATTCTTCCCAGCACTAAATAATTATCTGTACACAGCCTGGAGGTATTTCCCTATATATAGATCGAAGCTGCTCATGGCTGAGCGCTCCTTTGTAGCACCTACTTCCCCAGGCTTCTGACACCACACAGCACTTTATTCTGTGCTGCTGTCACAAGTGTTTAATTGGAGTATTACTTCAGAGAAAACTGATTGCAGATTGGCTTGGAAAGGCCTGCCCTTCTCCAGCCTGTCTTTGAGTAGCCTTGCAGAAGTGACACGGTGAATGAGTCAGCTTTATTCAGAGCAAGAGCTGAAAGAGAAAGCTTTCTCATTACTGCACTCTGCCTTTGAGTCTGCTCGGCAGCTACCTGGCTGTATTTACTGGAGGAACATCAACAACATTCATTAATTGTCCGTCTGCAATATCTGTACTGTGTACTGAGCTGCACTCATAAATCAGTTACAATTGATTCAGAACAGAGACCAGATGGAAAGCACACAATTTAACATCTTTACAGTGGTTTCTTATCAGCCTTTTAAAAAATAATTTAAGATGTTCATAAACTACACTGTAAAAAATAAATACATGAATATATATATTTCAGAAATGTAATGTTTTATTTTACTATTTTTTCTTGTTTTTTTTTTCCTACATTAGGTGCAATTGCCATGAAAAAAGTAAAATAACTGTATTACAAATATTAACCATTTAATGGACAGAAATCTATAACAGTGAATTCGGTGTCACAATTAAATTAACTTTCTTTTTTCTTACAGTAAAAATTTTAATGGAATGGAAATGGAAAAAAAATAGAAAAAGAAATCATAAAAAGTAGCAGAAATATTGTGGAGTATCAAAATAAAGTATCGTAAAATGGAAAATTATAAATTATTTTACTCCTTCAAATAATTACTAATTAATAATAATGACCAGTGGTGGAATGTAACTAAATACATTTACTCAAGTACTGTACTTAATTGAAATCTTGAGTTATTTGTACTTTACTTGAATATTTCCATACATGTAACTTTATACTTCGAGGCAAATGTAAAACTTACTTTAAGTACTTTAACTACATTTTGATGCTGATACTTTAACTTAAATAAGATTTTGATTGCAGGACTTTTACTTGTAGGGGGGTGATTTCGCAGAGTAGTACTTTTACTTTGATAAGGGATCTGAATACTTCTTTCACCACTGATTGTAAATGATTGCAACTTGCAAATTATGGGAATTGCTTGAGGTCTGTAACATGTTCATGAATGGGTCCTGCATTTCTTTTAAACAGTGAAATAGGAGGAAATGATTTCATGTTGCAATTTTGGTGAAATGAGCCCCCCAGGTCCTCACGTCTTTTAGTTGTTTCAAAAAGCAAAATGCTGTTAGTTTTTGTGCTCGGAGCTATTAGAAGAGCCTGCCAGAGGGTCTGAATAGCTGAGAGCAATGAGATCTTTAAAGATAGACTTGAAAGCTACATTTTTAGCCTGGCTCTTACTCAGGATGTTTTATGGCCATTCGTCTTTTTTATTATTTCATTTTTAAAAGCCTCCAGAAACATCACTTCTAAATTATTTGTCTATGAAATGGTATGAGCATAAGAACTAAATAAGCAACAATATACTATAATACTCATCAACTGTGTGGTTTAATCAATGTTTTATCGTCTTTTATACAGTGTACTTTATTGTTTTTATAATTAGATTCCCATCTTAATCTTACCTGTCTATTGTAATATGCTTTAGTATACTATTGTTTTTTCAGTTTATACACATGGATCAAATACTGAATGGGCCTTTTGGGCACAGGCCCAGGGTCCCAAAGTGTCAGGGGCCCCCACAGGCCTTCACCTGAAAAACGTCATGCAGGGAGACACAAAATGACTATAAAGAAACATTAAATTACTATAAAGAGACCAAAACAACCTCATACAAAGATAAAACTACAAATAAGAGCAAAACAATCACAAAGTGGCACACACAACTACAATGAGACAAAATGACCACAAAGAAACAAGTACAAAGAGACACAAAACAACTACAGAGAGACACAAAATGACTACAAAGAAACAAGTACAAAGAGACATAAAACAACTATAAAGAAACAACTACAGAGAGACACAAAATGACCACAAAGAAACAAGTACAAAGAGACATGAAACTATAAAGAGACGCAAAATGACAACAACGAAACAATTACAAAGAGACAAAATTACCACAAAGGAACAACTACAAAGAGACACAAAACAACTACAGATAGACACAAAACATCCATAAAGAAACAAGTACAAAGAGACACAAAATATCTATAAAGTGACACAAAATGACCACAAAGAAACAACTGCAAAGAGAGAAAAAACATCTATAAAGAGACACAAAATGACCACAAAGAAACGACTGCAAAGAGAGAAAAAACATCTATAAAGAGACAAAAAATCACCACAAAGAGACAAAACCACAGAGAGATGTCCAGTCCCAAAAAATAAACACAAAACAACAACAAAAAGAGGCGAAACACCTATAAAGCCTCTGTGTTTGTGCTGTGTATAAAAGATGATGAGGCCGTGTGTCTGAGCCCAGGGGTAAACTGTCTCATGTCCCATGTTTGCACACTGCTGCATGTGTGAATGTACTGTGTGTTTTCTGACAAAATGTTCCTGCTGGCCTGAACCTAACAGAAGATTTCACACCAGCAGCACTGCAGCGCCCCAACCTGCCAGTAGGAGGAGCTCTGGCTCCTGCGCTGGACCCGGCAGCATTCTGACCACAGACACAGCCGCTGAAGGTTGGAGTGAGGATTTTATCCCTCTCACATTCCTCCTCTCGGGAGCCACACATGGTCATAATTTCCCTGAATACTCGTCACACACACACACACACACACACACACACACACACACACACACCAGCCATTTGTCCTCCCGTTTGATTCCATTCATGCAAATAAAAGCAAAGCACATTAAAGCTCCTCCTCCCTCATCCGTCCTTTTCTTCCTCCTTCTCTGCCTCCTCTTTTCATGCATCCTGTGTTCGATGCCACCTGTCTGCTTCCTCTCTCTTCCACTGATGCCAGAGTCCAAAATGGAGGAAGCTATTACTGTGGCTTATTAGCTGTGCAACACCCTCCACTTTCATATAATCTCCTCTGTTGGAGTAGAAACGCCAACACAAAACAATGAATGTTTTTAGACACTCATGAGATACAAAAACATATTCTGAATAAACTATGTAAAGGTTTTTGTCCATTAATGTCTAATGAGCTTTTATTCCTGCCCACACCCAGAGAAAACAGAAAGATAGCTGTATTTATTTACATGTATTCATCTCTGTGACTGACTGGCACTAGCATGTTAGCTTGCCAACTAGTCAATGTACCAGAAACGCATATTTTTCTTTGCCAAGTTTGGCTATAAAGGCCCATTACCTAATGTTGTAGTCTGGTTTCAAGAGCTTAATTATGACCTGGATTATGTTAGTTTATGTTGTGCTCAGATCATGCATGTAAGGTATGCAAGTCATGTTGAAGGGGAAAACGGCCACAAACAAAAAATAACTGCAAAAAAAAAAAGACACAAAATGACTGAAAAGAGACACAAACCCACAGAGATGTCTGATAACTACAAATACACTTTTTTTTTAAAAATGACAAAGAGACAAAACAACCTCAGACAAAAGTAACTACTAAAAAGACCAAAATAACTACAAAGAGACACAAAATAACCACAAAGAGAGACAAAACCCTCCAAAACCCACAAAACAACTGTGAAAAGAGGCAAAAATACGTATTCTGTAAATAAGCTTGTATTCCTGTTCAAGCCCAGTAAGAAGTCATTTCTGTGATTGACTGGCACTAGCATGTTAGCTTGCCAACCAGCCAATGTACCAGAGCCACACATTTTTCTTTGCCAGTTTCTGCTGTAAAGGCCCATTGCCTAATGTTGTAGCACCATGTCACAGTCTGGTTTCAGGAACTTAACTATGGCCTGGAATATGTTAGTTTATGTTGTGCTCAGATCATGCATATGTAATGTTTTGTTTAATCACATAACCACAAACTATAGTCCTGTAGGACCCGGGTTGCATGCCTCCACCTCCTGCAGCGTGATTTACCTCCAGGGTCTGCTGAAAGATTTATTCTGCCATGATCTGTACGGACATATATAGAAAGACAAACAGTCCCTGTGTTTGTTTCTGCTTCCTCAGACAATAAAAGTACAACAAAAAGAGCACAACAATTCCAAATTGATACAAACCAACTACAAAATGCCCAAAATTACCAGAAGAAACAACTACAAATTGACAGAAAACTTCTATTAAGAAAGAAACATCTACAAGAGACAGAAGACAACTACAAAAAGACACAGAATTACCAGAAAGAAACTACTACCAGAGGCAGGAAACAACGACAAATTGATACAAAACACCTACAAAGAGACACAAAAGAATTATGGAAAGACACAAAAATGACCGCAAAGACAGAACTTTAAAGAGAGACAAAACGACTATAAGGAGAGACACAAATAAGCTTAATTCAGTTATATCTAGTCATTTCTGTGACTGACTGCCACTGATGTAGATTGCTGCTGATCACATATTTTTCTTTGCCAGTTTTGTCTGTAATTACTAATTACCTAATGTTGTTGCACTGTGTCAAAGTCTGGTTTCAGGAGGTTAACGATTGCCTGGATTATGTAAATGTATGTTATGCTAAGACCATGCATAGGTAATGTTGTGTTTAATCACATAACCACAACCATAGTCCTGGAGGACGCTGCACACAGTGCACCGGGTTGCCTGCCTCCACCTCCTGCAGCGTGTTTTAGCTCCAGGGTCTGCTGAAAGATTTATTCTGCCATGATCTGTACAGACATATATAGAAAGACAAACAGTCCCTGTGTTTGTTTCTGCTTTCTCTAGGCCTGCAGCAGATTGCTTTGCACAGTACAATGATCATAACAGTCAGCATTAATATTTTTGTGCTTGCGCTGCTCCCGGACAGAAAGAGACAGAAGAGGTGTTGCAAATAAAAAGGGAAACCTTTTATGTTTTTGAAGCAGGAGGTCATTGTGGAAGCTGGGAACAAGTGCTGCAGGTTCAGTTTAAAATTCTTGTTGACATCCATTTCCATTTCCCAACGCGAGTGCTGAATAGGAACAGACACAGCGTCCAGTCAAGATAGATGATGCGAACACATCCTGACAAATTCTCCTTTTTTTTAAACTTCAGCTGGAGCACGAGAGCACAGAATTTGAAAAAAATAAAGCACACATTCTAAGTGTTTTACTTCCTCTTTGTATGTATGAACAGTCAGATCTTAATCTGCCAATGTGGAGGTTGCAAACTGCATTACATGCTTATTATCGGGGGTTGTGAGTCCAGTCTGCTTTTTGTGATATCAATTTCTCCTTGTTCTTGACTTCAATCGAGCCCTTTCCCCGCTGAGAGCTCGGGAAATTTCACAAGTCCAAACTTTGCAGAAGATGTGACCTCTTTTAATGAATTTTTATGAATTGTAGATCACTGGGAATTATACAAGGCAACAGCTTCACTGTCAATAGTGCACTTTATTCTGGGGTTCATTCATGAGTTATCTTGAAAAATGACTATTTTTTGCGGGTTCATCGCACAATTTCCTCATCGTCTGTAGAATAAATAGCTTTTTTTGCCAGTAAAAACGACAGCTGTGATAAAGTCAGTCAAATAGTTTCACATTATTTTCCTCCAGTGACTCCTTTGGTCAGTACATCTATTGCTATTTTGTCTTTAAATCTTCTTTTATCCTTTAAAAGGTTTGGAAAGGAAAAGTTCTCATCTTTAATATATAGGATAACGTACAGCATGTAGGTCATATTGTGAGTAGAAACCATTCAGGGAGATTCAAGACTCCTCCAGGAAGTGTTTATTCCACAATAATGCCCCTCTCGCCTACATTATCCCGCTTCTTACACAGCTACTTATTCAAAAAATCAATCATTTGAATTCAGTTTGACTTGACTTTTGATTTTGATTGAGCTTCTTGACATAAAAAAAATATTATTTTTTTTGCTTCAGCTTGAAAAACAAACTAGATCAGGGACAAGGAACCCATCTTTGAGCCTTATAATGAAAGCAATTTGCGATTTCTTGCTGTAGATCTCGAGCATGCCAAATAAAGCTCTGGCTGTATATTCCTCTAAGAGCAATTTTTTGGGGATTTGAAATCTATAGTAATAGCTAGGTGTTATTCTGTGTTTCTATGTTCCTGCTCAGCATGTATTTATAAGCTCAGCGTGAACTTGATACTTGTGAATGTGTACTTAAGGAACAAGACTTGTGTTGCCTCTTACCACTTGAGTAAGATGTTGACAGGCTGACCATATAAGCTGACCACATCGGATTAATATATTACGTGTGTTTACAACTTTACCATGTAAGCACAATGTGGAGCAACTTTCAATGTACCCAAAATATCTGGCACTGAGCAACAACAGTACACATTGCCTCAACGGCCTTGTACTTGTATTCATCTGCTGCATGAGAGATGAATCTGACGTCGTCTGCATTTAATCATGTGCCTTGAACTCCACTTCATTGACCTCCTCCTCCTTTCCACCAAATCTAAAACACATTGTATCGCTAGGTTTGGTTTAATTTAAAGTGGGAAGAGATAGTTTTGCATTTTTAGTCTATCTGAGAATATAAGAATCATATTAGGCCTTCAACAATGACAAATTAGAATTAAAATGCAAACAAAATGTATTTATTTCCATATTATTTTTTGTCAAAGCAACAGGGAACCACTGGGGAGCAGCCAAAGAGCTCAGAATTTTGAACGGATGCACAAAATACCTACAGTACAGCCAACTATATGATTACCAGTTATTTTAAACACTGCAAAAGCACATCTCTTGTTCTGTTTAGTTGTTGTTGTTTTTTTTAAGTCTGTCGTCTTCAGTTTCTCTTACAGCTATTTGTGTGTTTTAAATCTCTCTTTTGCATCTTCTGCACTTTTCTTATTCTTTATTAACTGGGAAAAAGTTCAGCCATTTTACCATCAATCAAAAGTTGTGTGCTCAGAAAAATATATCGAATTTAAAAAAAAAAAATCCTCCATGGTGTTTGGCAGTGAAACAGTAATGAAAAGGAACATTTTGTTGTGACATTGGATGTTAAATAACAGAAATAACAGGCTGTAGAATGATGTCATTCAGAAACTCATATTCATTTGAGTAATAAAAAGGGTTGAACATGTTGTTAACAATTTAAGACAAAGTCACAAAGGTCTAAACTTGTTTTTGAGTGACACCAATGAAGGTCTTTAGTGAATAATAACGGTGAAAGAAAACTTGCAGAGAAATGTCAGAAAAAGCATCTTTCTAACTATTGTTCGTCAACCTTTAGTTCATAATAAAATGTTGGGAAGCTTACGTGACTGCAGAGCTGAAATCAAGGCTCCTGTTTATAACTGAAAAGAGTTTCACTTGGACACGGAGCATGTTTACCGACAATGAGCTTCCACGCCAGAAACAGAAAACGCCTATTGCAGTTCTGCATGATGGAGCACTAATGAGAACACTGTAGATAAAATTAAGGTACAGGTGCAAACACCTCGGGAGAATGAGGTCGCACAAATTCATTTTTGAGATTTCCAGTCAGACAAAAGCCCAGCGAGCAGTGAAATCTGACTCCTCCTGCCAAACAGTATTAAATTGGCTCATTTTGTCTTCGGTCTCACTCGCTTGCCAGGTTTCTGATAACATATTCAATATAAAGCTGGCAGCAAATTAATGGCTCCTGACATAATAAACAAAACTCGATACTGTTTGCCTCGCCTGTGGGTGTGAAAGCAGTTCACCTCATAAATGTTGGCAATGGGCGTCCAATTAATTAACAGACTGTCAATATGTGTAGTTAATATGGAACAACAGGGAAGAGATTATATGACCCAACTACAATAAGAATTCATACTTTTCTTTCGCTAAACCGAAAACAGGATGATTATATTGAGACGATATCATATTGTTTGTTTACTCCACTGCATTGATCTTTGGCTGGTGTTTGTTCAGAGGAGCCTGTTTCATTAAGCAGTCCGGCTCTCTTTATGGTTACCTGAATGCACAAGCCAAACGCTGGCCGTCCTGGATAAATGATAGCATGAAGCTGGTCATCAGCGGGTTGCATTAAAGGTTTATTGTATACATTTTCTGCATTAAAATGTCTAAAAATGACCGGACCCAGTGCTGTGACAAAAAAAAAGAGGCAATATTAGTGTAAAAACACAAGAAAAATACATGCATTCAAAATACAAAAATATCAGATTTAAAATGTGATAAAAATTACTTGTTAAGCAGAATGGCCCCTTTCAGTATTATAATATCATAATAATATGTTATATTTTTCTATTACGTTATTGATGTGTTAATATGTGGGCTGTCTGAGTTGAGCTATAACAATACATCATCATTTACTGGCTGATAATATGTTGTTTAAAGTATCTGTAACTAAAGTCAAATAAATGTAGTTTATTAGAAGTTTAATGTAGCAGGAAATGGAAATACTCAAGTACAAGTGCCTCAAAACTATATTCAGTACAGTAGTTGAGAAAATGCACTTAGATAAAACAATTGTTTTTACAGGTGCGTAATCAATAAACCTACATTTAAATGAATGAGCAGTTGGAAAGCATCTTGTTTCTAGTCTGTACTGATTAATGACAAATAATTTTAATACTTTTAACAGAAAATTTTGAGGTATAGGTTTCAATTTTCCAACGATTAAGACATGATTGAACAGGCGAGCTTGTTTGCACATCCTTGACTCGACCTAAGCTATATATTATTTGACTTGTGTACTTACATTATCCCAAGTGTTTCCAACCATATTCAAACCAGAGAAATCTGTTATTCTAACAAGGTAATGTTGGGTTTCATTTGGTTGCCTGTCAATGATATTATATCCTCTTTGTACATGCATCATCTTTGTGGTTGTCTGTCAGAAGCTGTCATCATTTACCTGTTCTGCAGGACGTTATTAACTATGATGTTGGATCTTAAGTTATCAGAGAAAAAAGCTGCAAACATTTGAGGCAGCTTGGCTTGCAGCCCGTCTTCAACATCCTTTATCAATGGAAAAGCCTCGGAGATACACTCCCTTTAATGTAAAACATTGTTATTCTGTGTTTATACCAGTTTTAATCACCAGGTGTGTTTGTTTTGGAGAGGATGAGACCTCTGTGGATAATTATTATCAGTAGCTCAGCACCAGCTTCACGCCAACATGCTGAACTAAACCAGAAAAACACAGATTTTTAACATGAAACTACTTCACTCAGTGTTTTTAATGTTTTAAATCACAAGGTCAGTTTGTTTGGGAGAGGAGGAGACCTCTGTGGATAATTCGACCTTTGTTAAGAAACCCCTGAACAATGAATATTGGTGATGAATGTTGGCAATATTGGTGGAGAAAACAATTTCCATCACCCCAAGCTACTTTAAAACATCTTCAAACTCTGTCTTTTGTTATTTTATTGATTGAGAATCCCCTTAACTCTGTTTCTTCTAACACAGCTTCAACCCATTAAAGAGTCAGGGATGTTCATTATAAGCAAAATCATCAAAACCATGATCTAAGTATGACATAAGGTTAAATGAATACTGTATAAACTAGAGTCAAATAAGAAGCTGTGGAAGCTATAAAGCAAAGGCTATAAATACATGTGGCAATTATGATATACTGCATGTAGAGAGCATATTTCTCTACTTTTTTTGGTCTGAATATGAACAAAGTATTATGAAAATGTGAAGCACATACAAAAAAGAGTTAAAAGTCACGTCAGTCTGCCAAAGCAAAGAGAAGGAGCAAAGAAGTGAATTCCTGATGAGGTCTTTCTGACAGATGTGCTGCATTTATAATCATCATAATATATTTAACACTGTGTGGAAGACTTTTTTTGTATTTTTTCATTTTTTTTTAAATATAAAAAACAACAGATGGTATAGGATTTATAATTATCACCTCAAAGTTGCCTCACATTGTTTTCAGACGTCAGTGAGACGACAGAATAAGTGTGAAAGCTTCAACAGTGTCAGGAGTTCTGTCAGGAATGAACAAATCCTCCTTATAATTACTAGCATGTCTTCAGAAGTTCTGTTTTAAAACCAGACTGTCACATGAGACAGTTAAATGATTAAAATTATCTATGAAACATCTAATGGGCTTTATTAATTTACTTCATTATGAACTCAACTTGTTGGAATGATGGTTTTGATTTGATCCTCTGAAGATAATCTGGTTAGCTGTGGTGATCTAATTTAAAGACTTGTGACAATGTAAAACTTGAGTTAAGCCTATAGACTGTATACAAATAACAGACACAGTCTCCAGGACATCACTTATTGGTTTGTTGACTCAAGTTTTGAAGCCTTTCAGATCTGAATTTTGTTGTCTCTGTCTTGTTTTTTGCAAACAGCACATGCACAGAACGGATTGGGAGCCAACAAGACATTATGATACAGGCTAATGCTAGATCGATAGCTTGGTTAGGAAGGAGCTTCAAAATAAACAATCAACTCTTGAGGGTGTCTTTCATTCCAACCAAACAGTGAACAAGACATTCCTTTACAAACTTGTTTCAGGTAATTTTAAGTCGACTTTTATTGATGTATGGCTATTCAATGGGTTTATTCAGGGCTGCCAAGTTTCAGAAAATGACAAGAGTGAGACTCTAGCACCATGATGCCTTTGGCCTTTTAACGTCGATTTATTCCTTAAGACTGATGTCCTCACCTACATGCCAGCGGCCAGGGGCGAGTCGAGGGTCAGAGCTTTAGGGCTGCTGAGCACCCATTGAGCCCCGCTGCCACCACACACCCTCAATCAACAGTCATTAGAATTGATTAGATTGAACTTTATTGTCACAAAGTAACAGCTACTTGGACAACAAAATGCAAAATATAGGCCATCTTTCTCTCTTTCCCATGGCACTTTTTTGGTCATTTTGTGTCTTTTTTAGTTATTTTGTGTCTTTTTTTGGTAATTTTGTGTCCTTTTTAGTTATTTTGTGTCTTTTTTCTGTCATTTTGTGTCTTTTTTGTCATTTTGTGTCTTTTTTAAGTAATTTAGTTTTTTGTCATTTTGTGTCCTTTTTAGTTATTTTGTGTCTTTTTTGTTTTTTTTGTGTCTTTTTTAGGTCATTTTGTGTCTTTTTTAAAAGTAATTCAGGTTTTTTTCTGTCATTTTGTGTGTTTTTTTAGTTATTTTGTGTCTTTTTTTCTGTCATTTTGTGTCTTTTTAGTTATTTTGTGTCTTTTTTGTTCATTCTGTGTCTTTTTTAGTAATGTTGTGTCTTTTTTTAGTAATGTGTCTTTTCTGTCATTTTGTGTCTTTTTTAAGTAATTTAGGTTTTTTTCTGTCATTTTGTGTGATTTTTTTCATTATTTTATGTCTTTTTTTGGTCATTTTGTGTCCTTAATAGTTATTTTGTGTCTTTTTTAAGTAGTTTAGGGTTTTTTTTGTCATTTTGTGTCTTTTAGTTATGTTGTGTCTTTTTTTGGTCATTTTGTGTCTTTTTAAGGTCATTTTGTGTCTTTTTTAGTAATTTCATTAGTCATTAATTTCATAGTCATTTTCTTTCTTTTTTTTAAAGTAATTTAGGGTTTTTTCTGTCATTTTGTGTCTTTTTTTTTTATCTCGGACGTCTGGTCACTTATAGCATATAAGAATATTCAATTACTGTTAAGCCAACTATGAATAATAAAACATGCCAAAACATGTGTCCTTTATCATAGCTACACGTATGACAATAAAACGCGTGAAAATCAGTAGTATTCAGTGAGGTAAGATTAATTAAATGCGCTGACAGTTATATGCTCCTGTCAAACTAATTACACTGAGTGGAGCGGATCACCACTCCAAGATGGCGGCCGAATTTCTCGCGTCACAGCAGCTGATGCTGTGTCTATTTGTCTATGGGCGTGTCTGCTCCGCCTTCCGCCATGTTTGCCAAAAGAGAGAGAGCAAGAGCGCGAAGGAGAGAGATTTAATATGAAATATATTTAATGTAAAATATTTAATATGTTTGTATTAATATTTAATGTATTGTATTAATTGTATTGTAATTGAATTGCATGTCTGTATGTATGTTCTGCTTTATGCAACAAAGGTTGATACCATTCATGCCAATAAAGCTAATTTGGTTCCATTTGTACACGGTCAGAGTTAAGGATAGACCTTGTGTAACAGGGTAGACTGTATCAGCACTAGATTTGGTGAATTTTGTGTGACACTGGTGGTGAATTGTGTGTTGCATGTGTGGGTGTGGCTTCACAGAGTGAGTGTGCAGTGATTTCCTGGTGATGGGCTAACCTGAAACAGGTGTGCTGGCATGGCTTCAGTCAGCTTAACTACCCCCACTCTCCCTTCAGTCTCCCTCTGCTCTTTGCTGTGACAGTGGTGTGGCGTGTGACGTGGGCTGGAGTAGCGCAAGGACGGCAGGTCAGGCTGAAAGCAACTGCAACGGCTGAACAGCAGCAGCAGCGCCTTGCAGCCACACAGTGGAGGTGCAGCAGTCCACAGCAGCACAGCATGCGGCGTCTGCAGCAGTAGACCAGCCAGCTCCAGCCTGCCAGCCTGGTGACAGTGAAGCCCGGCCACTCACCAGGCCACACAGATCCCACCCCTTCAGCTATCCCCCTCTAGTCTTTTTTAAATTAATTCCCTTTTGGACTCGGGTTTGGCTTTGTGGTGTTGTTTCCTGCCCCAATACACAGTGCTTTCACAGTCCTGGCTCCAATACAGGTGAAGGCTGGAATTTCCAGCCCTTTTCTGTCCTCTGAGTCTGATGTGAGTGCTTCTGGGGGAAAACGAGACAGAGCATCTGCACTTTGGTTAGTACGTCCTGGTTTATATTTTATCTCAAACTGAAAGCTTGCCAGGCGCGCTGCCCATCTCTGTTCTAAGCTCCCAAGTTTAGCAGAGTTTAAGTGCACCAGAGGATTATTGTCCGTGTATATAACAAATGGAGCACAGTGCAAGTATTCTGCAAATTTCTTAGTAACTGCCCAGGTCAAAGCCAAAAATTCAAGTTTAAAGGAGCTGTAATTTTTGTCGTTTTTCTCGGTGGGGCTTAAGGCTCGGCTGGCAAATGCAATTACCCTCTCTTTTCCATCCTGCACCTGACTCAGTACAGCTCCCAGGCCTCGGCTGCTGGCGTCTGTGTACAAGACAAAAGGAAGGTCAAAGTCAGCATAAGCCAGTATTGGTGCAGAGGTTAGGGTCCTCTTTAATGTGTTAAAAGCATCCTGACAAGTTGAGTCCCAGTTAGCAATTAGTTGATGACCTGAGGCTCTTGAGTTTTTTGGACTGATTCCTCTTAAGAGTTCATTTAATGGTTTGGCTATTTTAGCAAAGTCTTTCACAAACCTTCGATAATAGCCCGCTAGTCCCAAAAAAGACTGTAGTTGTTTCACTGTCTTGGGGGTCGGCCATTCTTGAACACACTTCACCTTCTCAGGGTCTGGGGAGATCCCCTCTGCTGACACACGATGTCCCAAGTACTGCACTTCTTTTTTCAACAGGTGGCACTTATCAGCCTTTAATTTTAGGCCGTGTCGTTTTAGTTTGTCCAAAATTACATCCAAATGGTTTAGGTGTGAATCAAAGTCAGGAGAATATATTATGACATCAAGGTAAATCGCATAAATAGTTAAAAGTTAGTTGGACTCCAAAAGGGAATTAATTTAAAAAAGACTAGAGGGGGATAGCTGAAGGGGTGGGATCCGTGTGGCCTGGTGAGTGGCCGGGCTTCACTGTCACCAGGCTGGCAGGCTGGAGCTGGCTGGTCTACTGCTGCAGACGCCGCATGCTGTGCTGCTGTGGACTGCTGCACCTCCACTGTGTGGCTGCAAGGCGCTGCTGCTGCTGTTCAGCCGTTGCAGTTGCTTTCAGCCTGACCTGCCGTCCTTGCGCTACTCCAGCCCACGTCACACGCCACACCACTGTCACAGCAAAGAGCAGAGGGAGACTCAATACAAAATAAAACAATCAATTCACAATTTGTTAGGTGGAGAGACCTTAGAGCACATGCACACAGTACCTGTCACAGCAAAGAGCAGAGGGAGACTGAAGGGAGAGTGGGGGTAGTTAAGCTGGCTGAAGCCATGCCAGCACACCTGTTTCAGGTTAGCCCATCACCAGGAAATCACTGCACACTCACTCTGTGAAGCCACACCCACACATGCAACACACAATTCACCACCAGTGTCACACAAAATTCACCAAATCTAGTGCTGATACAGTCTACCCTGTTACACCCCTCCCTGCTGAAATGGGCATTGTCCCAATGACCACTGTGCGGTGGCCCACTGGCTCTAAGGGTCCTGGTAGCGCTGTGGGGGCATGCCTCTGGTTGCTCTGGTGGACCGTCTGGGCTCTGGAGTCCTGGATGTTGGTCTCGCCTCAGCGCCTGTAGAGACCCAGAACCCAACCCATGGGGGACCTACGGGAACCCTACTTGCAGTCTGTGGCTCGGGGCTTAAGAGCTGGGTCACTTGACGATTTGGGCCATTGGGCGCCTGACCGGGGCCTCGAGTCCCATGCTGTAGTGGTGCCGACAGGGGTCTCAAGAGATTACGATGCACAACCTTTTCAATATTTTTCTCCACTTGTCTAATGACATACACTGGAAGTTCAGGGTCAGGCTGTTTAATCACCATGTACGGTCGTTGCTCCCACTTATTTGCCAGTTTACCCCGGCCCTTGGCTCTCATGTCCTGTAGAAGTACCTGTTGTCCTGTGGTCAGTGTTGAGCAGTCTGCCCTCTGGTCATAGTACGTCTTTTGTCTGGCCATCTCCGAGTTCCTGTGTTGTGTGGCCCTTTCAAATGCGAGCTGCAGCCTCCGTTGGTGACATTTGACCCAGTCCTCTGTTGATGAGCAGCCCACATTCTCTGAGAGTCCTAGGAGGCGATCCTGTGGGAGAAATCCCTGCCTCCCAAACATTAAGTAGTGTGGGGGATAGCCAGTGGAGTTGTGCACTGTATTGTTGTATACCTGCAACACTTCCGGGAGATGTTCATGCCAGTTCCTCTTGTCCTCTCCCAGGGTCCCCAACAGTCCTAGGAGGGTCCTATTAAAGCGTTCACAAGCTCCATTTCCTGCTGGATGGTAAGGCGTAGTATGGCTTTTGGCCATGTTATGCAAGTTACAGAGTTCTTTCATCAGATGTGATTCAAAATTAGGGCCTTGGTCAGACAACAGGCGTTTAGGTGCACCGAATGGCTGGATTACTTTGTTCCACAGTACCTTGGCTGTTGTTGTTGCCGTTTGGTCTCTGGTCGCTACTGCCCAGGCATACTTGGTGAAGTGATCCACCATAACCAGCACGTTGTGGTACGCGTCCTCTGGGTGACCTATGGACAAAAAATCTACAGACAATAATTCCAAGGGGGCAGAGGTCAAAATAGGAGTCAGTGGTGCAGGTTTAGAGTTAGGAGCCTTACGCAGAACACACTGCTGGCATTGAGCACACCAAGCTGTTACCTCCTTGGCCAATTGTGGCCAGAAAAACCTTCTCTGAATTAGAGAGACCGTCTTCTCAGGGCCCCAGTGTCCAGCCTGCTCATGATACAACTGCCAGATATAATGTCGCTCACCTTGAGGAACCACGTGTTGAATTATGGGGTCGACTTCCTTGGGGTCTTGTCGTGTCCGACACAGTACTCCAGCCTCCATGAAAAGGCGGGGCCAGTGACGCAGGATCTGCTGGACTGGCTTGGTCTCTTGCTGCCGCTCTCTTTTATTGGGCAGAGAGCCCCTCTGTACATACTTGATTACGCTGGCTAATGTGGGGTCCGTATTTTGAAGACTCCTCCACTGGGCCGGGGTCCGCTCCGGAAACAAGGGCATTCCAGGTGTAGCACTTTGAGGGTTTGGCTTTGTGGTGTTGTTTCCTGCCCCAATACACAGTGCTTTCACAGTCCTGGCTCCAATACAGGTGAAGGCTGGAATTTCCAGCCCTTCTTTTCTGTCCTCTGAGTCTGATGTGAGTGCTTCTGGGGGAAAACGAGACAGAGCATCTGCACTTTGGTTAGTACGTCCTGGTTTATATTTTATCTCAAACTGAAAGCTTGCCAGGCGCGCTGCCCATCTCTGTTCTAAGCTCCCAAGTTTAGCAGAGTTTAAGTGCAGCAGAGGATTATTGTCCGTGTATATAACAAATGGAGCACAGTGCAAGTATTCTGCAAATTTCTTAGTAACTGCCCAGGTCAAAGCCAAAAATTCAAGTTTAAAGGAGCTGTAATTTTTGTCGTTTTTCTCGGTGGGGCTTAAGGCTCGGCTGGCAAATGCAATTACCCTCTCTTTTCCATCCTGCACCTGACTCAGTACAGCTCCCAGGCCTCGGCTGCTGGCGTCTGTGTACAAGACAAAAGGAAGGTCAAAGTCAGCATAAGCCAGTATTGGTGCAGAGGTTAGGGTCCTCTTTAATGTGTTAAAAGCATCCTGACAAGTTGAGTCCCAGTTAGCAATTAGTTGATGACCTGAGGCTCTTGAGTTTTTTGGACTGATTCCTCTTAAGAGTTCATTTAATGGTTTGGCTATTTTAGCAAAGTCTTTCACAAACCTTCGATAATAGCCCGCTAGTCCCAAAAAAGACTGTAGTTGTTTCACTGTCTTGGGGGTCGGCCATTCTTGAACACACTTCACCTTCTCAGGGTCTGGGGAGATCCCCTCTGCTGACACACGATGTCCCAAGTACTGCACTTCTTTTTTCAACAGGTGGCACTTATCAGCCTTTAATTTTAGGCCGTGTCGTTTTAGTTTGTCCAAAATTACATCCAAATGGTTTAGGTGTGAATCAAAGTCAGGAGAATATATTATGACATCATCAAGGTAAATCAACAAAGACTGTAGGTTGTGGTCTCCTAAACAGGTGTGCATTAACCTTTGGAATGTGGCAGGTGCATTTGACAAACCAAAAGGCATTCTGGTAAATTCAAATAGACCCATGGGAGTAACAAAGGCAGTTTTTTCCCTGTCGGCGGGGGCGACCTCAACCTGCCAATATCCACTCGCCAGGTCTAATGTGGAAAAATACTTTGCTTTGTTCAAGCTGGCCAAGGATTCCTCAATTCGGGGGAGTGGGTAAGCATCTTTGTGAGTTACTGCATTGAGTTTACGATAATCCACACAGAATCGTGGTCTTCCATCTTTTTTGCGCACTAATACGATGGGGGCAGCCCAAGGACTAGCACTGGGTGTAATAATTTTAGAGTCCAACATACCTTGAAGCAGGGCCTTCACTTCCTGATACATTTTTGGTGGAATTTGCCTGTAGCGTTCCCTCACAGGCGGAGCATCACCAGTGGGAATCACATGCTGGACAGTGCTGGTCCTGCCATAATCTTCATCATGTGTGGCAAAAACTGCTTGGTGTTTGTGCAGCAGGGTCTGCATTTTCTCTTTCTCCTCTGCAGATAAACCAAGGTCAGTTACATCAGGCAATGAGCTCTTTTCAGTATGTTTACTTTTCTCCAGGCTTACTTTGACAGCATTGGTGCTGACCCGGACCATACTCACACTTTGCTCTTGTGTAATATCAGCCGGATCAACCTCCCACGTCTTAGCTAGTTTCTGATGTCTATAAAGATACATTGGTGAGTCATTTGGATTTCTGATTTTAATTAGAACTCTCCCCCTTTGAACTGTTGATAGGGATCGAGCTACAAAAAGTCCACCCACCTCCTCAGGTTCCACGAGGCACTGATAGTCTTTTCCACTTGGTCCCGCCTTGGTCCGGCCCCACAGCAGCACCTCACTCCGAGCTGGAACTTTCACAGGGCGGCGGTTGATGGTGCGCACATGCCCAATGGAGCCATCTAGAGCCACAAACTGTGCCTGTGCAGAACAGATTTTAAAGGCCATAGCCCATGCCTGCTGTTGGTGCCGGCTGCCAGAGAGACAGTGTAAGGGCTTGTTGTCCATGTTTCTCCAACAACTTCTGATGATGTTCATGCCCACCACCCCCTCTGTATCAGTTAGGCAGTGATCTTTAACAACCAGAAACCCACCCTCAGGAACTTCAACTTCTCCAACTTTAACAGGTAATAACACATAACCTAAATAAGGAATGTCCAGTCCATTAGCAGCTTCTAAGGTCAGCCAGCTATCAGCCTCCTTAAGCTGTTTACCTTTTACTGCAAAGTGTTCCAAGAAAAAACTGTTCCTCATCAATGACACATTTGACCCTGTGTCAAGGATGCAATTAACAGGGACGTCACCAAGAAGCAGGTTAACTTTAGGGACATCTCCAATTAATTTGTGTACATCTTCATGCAGAGGCCCATTCACTTCTGAACACCCCACTGTCTGGGCCGCCACAGTGGTGTATTCTAGTTTAACGATGCTGACCTGTGTCTGTTTGTGCATGAGCGTGCTACATGTCCAGGTTGAGAGCAAAGGTTACAAATAGGATTACCCTGGCCATCATACCGGTTTGCAGAACCTAGCCGGGGTCTGTTCCTCCTTGGTGGTCCACTTCGTGGGGCAGGCTGGCTCCACTCTGTATCCCGTGGTGTCCTCTGGTGCAGCTCGGACCGGATCTCCTTAATTAAGGACTGGGACAGTTCATTAAATTTAGTTGACATTTGTGTGTTCATTTCATCCCTTAATTGTGTCTTGATTTGTTCCAAATCCTTCACATTAGGAACATCAACTTGGCTATGCCCCCTCATTGCAAGGCAGTGTGCTTGTTCAAATGTTTCCCCATATGCTTGCTCCCTTAAAGAGAGTTCTGCCTTGATGTTTTGAAACGTCAGACTATCATCTATTAAAATCTTGGCTCTGAATTCCCCCCTAGTTGCAGAGTCTCTCAGCCCCTCAATCAAATGATCTCGGAGCAATACATCATCATCTCTGATACCCCTCGAGTCCTTTTTCTTGAGTCTAAGAAAGTCCTCCTGCAGTCTCAATGCAAAGGAACTAATGTCCTCATGTGGCTCTTGGCGGGCATTAAAGAACTGGGAGCGCAGGACTGAGGCAGTGGCTCTATCCCCATACAACTTATCTAATTCACCAAAAATCAGCTCAGCTGTGTTGCGCTTCTCTAGGGGTAGAATTAAAATCTCTCTCTTAGCTTTCCCCTCTAGACAGCATAGTGTTAATTCAGCTCTAAAATCATTTGGGACTCCTTGCAAAGCAAAAGTAGTTTTCAGATTACTCTTCCACTCTCCTAAACCAATATCTGAGTCTCTTCCTTTAAACTTAGATGTCATTAAATTAAACATAGGAACCATACCAACCGGTCTGGGCACTGCACTAAAAGCTTGGTTTTCTCGACTAGGACCAGGTTGTGGCTCACTTTGATCAGTCATGTTGGCCTTGCCCACCACTGGTTTCTTGATTGGTCAATCCTGCCGACAACGCCAGTTGTAAAGTGTTCTTTTAGTTCGTGTGATTGACCAGCCAGTGGTTAGTGGACAAGACACAACAAGACAGAAGTATAATTTAAATGAGTCCTTTATTATTGCTATGCATAAATAGTTAAAAGTTAGTTGGAGTCCAAAAGGGAATTAATTTAAAAAAGACTAGAGGGGGATAGCTGAAGGGGTGGGATCCGTGTGGCCTGGTGAGTGGCCGGGCTTCACTGTCACCAGGCTGGCAGGCTGGAGCTGGCTGGTCTACTGCTGCAGACGCCGCATGCTGTGCTGCTGTGGACTGCTGCACCTCCACTGTGTGGCTGCAAGGCGCTGCTGCTGCTGTTCAGCCGTTGCAGTTGCTTTCAGCCTGACCTGCCGTCCTTGCGCTACTCCAGCCCACGTCACACGCCACACCACTGTCACAGCAAAGAGCAGAGGGAGACTCAATACAAAATAAAACAATCAATTCACAATTTGTTAGGTGGAGAGACCTTAGAGCACATGCACACAGTACCTGTCACAGCAAAGAGCAGAGGGAGACTGAAGGGAGAGTGGGGGTAGTTAAGCTGGCTGAAGCCATGCCAGCACACCTGTTTCAGGTTAGCCCATCACCAGGAAATCACTGCACACTCACTCTGTGAAGCCACACCCACACATGCAACACACAATTCACCACCAGTGTCACACAAAATTCACCAAATCTAGTGCTGATACAGTCTACCCTGTTACACTTGAAATTTAGAATTTTGAGAAACACTGCTTTAGAGGGGTCTAAATTGATATTGACAAGTCTGTAACTCTGACACACACACACACACACACACACACACACACACACACACACACACACACACACACACACACACATTGAGACTAACGTTAGAGTCTCTTTTTCAAGTGTGAACTGGTCAAGAGAAGAGGCAAATAAATGTTACACAGCTCTGCAACAAATACAGGACAGTGATAGACTTATAGCAGCCTTAAAACAGTACATATTAACTAGGAAACTCAAGGAGAAACAGTGAATCAACTGTCAACAAAATTGAGTAGTTAATTACCATCTGTCTTCAAGCAACGTCGAGTGGGTTTTAAATGTCGGCGCTGTTGTGTGTGAAAGAAAGTTAGAGACGCCAAGACCCGCCTTTCGTTGCTTCTGATTGGTTTATATTGCGTGGTGCCTTCCGCGGTTGGTTAGATTTAGGCACAAAGGACTGATGGATTGGTCTGGGATTGGTTATCTCGGTCAGTCAATCAGAGTTACTCGAGATACGGCAAGCCGCGAGGACGAAAGTTTATTATCATGAAAAAAATAAATACAGAGTATTGAATGGGGAAATATAAGCGTGAGAAATGTCAAGTGTGGCGTGTGGTGTGAGAATGGGTTAAATTGCGTGACTGTCACACTCAAAGCGTGACACTTGGCAGCTCTGGTTTATTAGTGCTAATCATCCCATAAGTTTGGGCGAGTAAGGGGCCAATCTACCTCCTTGTAGGTAATATTATTAGCTCGTTCAATGGATTGTTATATTAACATGTATTGTTTGGTGGTGCCCTCTACTGACTGTAGAAATTATGTAGAAAAAACAAAAATAAACAATATTCTTTAAGTAACGTGATTTGACTTCAGTGCCTCACATTGTTACTCAACTATATAACTTCTGATACTCACGTTGTCCTCGTAACTACTTCAGTTGTAGCTTTTTTTCTTACATTTTATCTTTTCTAGCACCTAACCAGGAACTTTTCTGATCGAAACTCAGAGAATTAGTGTTGGAGCCTAAACCAAAAACAACTGCAGCCTTTTTCAGTGCCTGAACTGAACAAAACTGAGAGTGAAATGTAACAAAACAGTGAGCGGCAATTGAATGGGCTGATAATTAACAACTACAAGGTAGAGCAGGCACCTACTGGCCTATATTATGGGCTGATAAGTGCTGATACTAGCCCATTTAATTGTTGGATAACATTCAGATCAGGTGTTATTTTGATGAGATGAAAACACATTGTTAAAGGTTTGAAGTTAGAAGCTGAAAAAATTAAAGTACACCATGGTAGTGACCAGTTAATCACAAGGAAGCCCCACCCAGAAGCAAACCCTGCTTTCTTGTCTATTTTACTCTAAATAGGACCATAATTTACAAAATGATCATAACGCTGTGTTGAAGAAGTCCATAGAGACCATAGACTCACTTTGAGAATGTTTATTGAGTTAATACGTCAAGTGAGAAGTATGCATTTTGATTTTTATACAATCTGACTTTATTTGCAGCCAGTTAAATCTCCTCCTGCTGGCCATTGGGAAAAAATGCAGGTCCTGCATTGGTTTCACTTCTCAGACTTGGACGTTTATGTTTTGTTAAGGCCAACAATGACCAAACCAATAATGTAACTTCGTGGAAAAGGTCACAGCCATTATGTCTTAATATATATACATATATATATATATATATATATATATATATATTAAACACATTCCTATTTAATTAATAACAATCAGAAATTGTGTTGATACATTCTAAACATATTAGCAATATGTTTTGGAATTATACTTACATTTTTAACTGATGCTTATGTAGTATTGTGTTTTATATATATATTGTGAAATGTTCACCTAACAAAAGCGGAGTGTTGGTAAAAAAATCCTCAAGATTGAAAAAGCCATGTTTCCAGGTCACTGACATGAGACCTGATCCAAAGACTCTTTTTCTGTCTTTCCTTCCCCCCTGACAGACTTCTTCTTCTCTTGTGACAGCTCATGAAGCAAAAGCCTCAAAAAGGTGTCCTATGAGGTGACTGTTTCTCGCATTTTTCTCTTCTGCCAGATATTCTGACTGAAGCCAGTCACTTTCACTGGTGCTGCCTCCCTGAAATCTAATTTCATGCTGCTCTCACCATGCACCATCCTCTGGTTACGCTACTGATCTAATATCTCAGCCGTTAGATTGATTTACATTGCTACAGATCCTATTTGAAATGCTTCTTTGTTAATGCAACAGTCTTTTAATGTAATAACTGAACATACATGAGTCTTATTCCAATGCAGTACCACTGCACTGCACTGCACTGCACTGCACTGCACAGACCAGACACAGTTAAAACTTTACTTGAAAAAGTAATTTTAAGAAAATCTCTGACAGAAGAGAAATACTGAAACTTGCTGGACTTAGTTTAACACTTTTCCAGAGAGAACTACTTGTAATTGATGATATAATTAACACTCTCTTTAAATATTCTGTCCATGTGCCATCTTTAGGCAAATTTTAGAGGTGGCATAATTGCAACTTAATCAAGTGATGCAGAAACGTTTCTGTGCAAGTTGAAAACATTTAAGATTAAACTCTAATCTCTTTATAAATCTCATTCTGAAAGATAAGAGGAAAAACAAGGAAAATGGTTGAGTGAGAAAAGAAAAAAAACGCACAAACTGTCATGTTTGTTCAAGTGACTCAATGCAAAAAAATCACCATGCTTTCTATTTTAACACATGGTAAACCCTGTTTACTAGAAATTAAATTCTTGCAAATGTGAAAAACATCTATTTTGTATGAAATGTAATGCCGCCTAAATACATTGTTTTATCTAAACAATGACAAAAATGTTTCTGTTTGCATTTGCACTGAAAACATTTTGTGTTTAGTCATCTGGTTCTGGTCAGGTTAAGATCAGGTTTTCATCTCTTTATTCTTTCTCTTTGCATTACTTTTTGTTTGCAATTTTTTATTCTCATCTGTATTTATTATTAGACATGTGTCTGCATTTTGGCCTCTTGTTGCAGTTTTACCTTAAATGTATCTTGCTTTTGTTTTTCCTTACTGCTTGCCTTTCTGTTGCTGTAGAGCCTTCGGGGTATCTTGCTTCTGCGTTGCTTTGTTTGTCAAAACAAAAAACTTTAAAAGTGCTATTTGAATAAAGTTATTATATTAGTACTACTACTATTCTTATTATGTTTTATTTTAAAGACCCTGCTATTGTGGCGTGTATCAGGAATGGACAGGAATCTGAATATAGGGATCTGATAAAAGCCTTCAATGACTGGAGTCACAAGAACTATCTCCTCAAAGACTAAGGAAATTATCATAGATTCCCACAGATTCAAGCCCCCTCTTCAGCAAGTGAATACCTGTGGGGTGGACATCGAGGTGGTGCCAAGTTATAAGTATCTAGGTGTATACCTGGATAATAAGTTGGACTGGTCCCTAAACACAAAAAGGGGCTCTTTTTTTTTAAAGGAAGCTCAGATCTCTTGACATCTGTCGTAAGATGCTGCAGATGCTTCATCAGTCTGTGGTGGCAAGTGTGTTGTTTTATGCTGCAGTCTGCTGGGGAGGCAGCATCAGACACAGAGATGCAAGGCGGTTGGACAGACTGGTCAGAAATACCCGGATCATCAGCTACACAAAACCTTTATGGAACAAAAAAACAGCAGTGGACGGCTCCTCTCTCTCCGTTGTAGGACGGAGAGATTCAAAAGATGCTTCGCTCCTCAGGTTGTCTCATTCTCCAGGAGCTAACAGACTAACTGAATTTCCCCTCTGGGATAAATAAAATAAATTTGATTGATTTGATGTGCTGCATTGATGAGAGCTGGTTGAAAATTGGCAACATTTTTACTTTAGTTAAACATAATTCAGGTGCCATTTACAATTTCCTGCAAAACATATTTGGAAAAACAAACAAGTAGAATCAATAGATAACTTCTAAGAGGTATGGTTGCTACTGTGCAATAATTCACTTTTTAAAATGTTATTTATAATTTTTAATTTATTTTTATTACTTTTTATGTATTTTCTGATTTATATCGTCAGGTAACTATTTATGGGTTACTATTTATTTTTTTATTATTATTATTATTATTATTATTATTATTATTATTATAGCTTTATTGATGTTTCTTCTATTGTTTTTGCTACAAAAAGAACATCTTATCTTATCTTATTTTGTTACAATGAGTCCCAGTATCAGCTACCATTTAATATCCAGCTTAAATTTGTCAAAATACAACCTTAACAAATCTGGCTGTTGGACTATTCGCCAACAAACGAGTTATAGTAGGATTCATATTTGATATGGGAATTCAATACCGGGTTAAGTTTTGAAAGGTTTGGTTTTGAACCACATCCGTAAACCTTTAAAGCTTGTTCTCTTTCCTTTCTCATTAACCAAACCATCAGCAAGAGGTCGGAGAGGTCAGGAGGAAAATGAAGCTGTTTCATACAGCACAGTATCTTATTTCTCCCCTTTCTCTCCATTAACGACTCACCACTTTTCAGCTTGGTCCACACTATGCTTGAAATAAAAGCATTTCAGGGGATTGATCAATACTCATTGATTGCCACAAGATATTTAGTTCATCTGTCCTCTTAACTCGGGCTGAAATAAAAGCAGCACTCTAGACCAAGTTGTTTTTGTTCTCTCACAGCTCAAACTGTATAAACAGACCCTCAAGAATAACCCAGTGGTTTGGTGTGAAAACCGCCTGGCGTTTCAATCGATTCAGCCTGGATTTCTCTGTAAAACACATTAGAGCACTTTGATCTTTTTTTTTTCTGTGTCTGTCAAACCAAAGTCTCTGCAGACACTCGCAGGTCTGTCCCTCCTCTTTCATAAAAAAACACACATTCTCAGTCAGAGTAAATTTAGAATTCAGGTTTAGTTTGGTGACCCAAAATATCATGAATTTAAAGTAAAAGTTTGGATGGGTGGATTTTTTGAAAGGGAGCACACTTTTTCCAGACAGGTTGTCGACATCTGTGATCAGAGAGAAACCTCCATCACAGCGGCCTAGTCACATCAAAAACTAAACTAAAACCGTACATGTCTGCGTAAAGTACACAGGCAAAGAATGAGAAATATAAAAGAATATAGTTACATAACTGTTAATGATGAATGTTGTGTTTACTCACAAATGAATGAACCATGAGATGGACTGACAGCTAATTAATTGGATAGTTGTGATGGCTCGTTCTTATTCTTATTCTGCATTAGCTGTGCTGTTCGTTAAGTTCCTCTGGTCATCACATGAAGCTCACTAAGATACATGGCCACCCATAAAGTTGGAATAAGTTTGTTTTCAGACACAATCCTCTGTTAATTATGGTTTAATTTTCGTTGTGATATGTTTGGAAGAGATTGATTAATAAAGTTAAGAGAATATATACATTTTATCTGTCAAGAATTAGTCCCATTGTCACAATCATTTCATGGAAAGAGGTAAAAAAATATATATATATATGTTTTTTTTAAATGTATATTTTTTTTGAGAAATTGGCAACCAATTTTTGGCCTTTGATGGCAAATATAAGATAGAGGAAGAAAAAAGCAAAACATGCACGCTCCGCAAAAAAAATCTATATTTATTGAATTAGTGATGCATAAAAAATTGCTCTGTGAAGAACAGCTGCACTGCTGGTGATTAATATTACATTGTTATATGATAATACTTCAGATTCAAATTCTGTAAAGTATCATATAAAATACGCTATACTTAGCTACTATAAAGACTTTATTTCCTTACTGTGAGTACACTTTTATTAAATTGTGTCACATATTCATTGTTATGCCAACATACAACAGCATCCATAACATCTGAATTATTAAAAGTTAGGGCTCTGTGATAATCACAATACCATTACCCATGTGATACCGATACAGAAAGACTACTTTTCTAATACCACACAAGATCTGTTGTATAGGACTAGGTGTTGATATCCCTCAATCGATTAATACCTAAGGCACCGATGAGACGCTGTGGAGTTCAAGTGAATGATGGCATCCTTCGGGTCGTCAAGTGGGCGCCCTCTTTCACCGGTGTTTCGCTGATTGACCCACGACACCTCCAGAGGGTTCAGCAGTGAGACCCAGCATCCCAGGTTCACTCCCTAGATGCCTTCAACTCACTTGAAGGCCCAGGTCGGATCCTTTCTCTTTCTCTTTATCCACAGCACACACAATGTTTAAATGATGTATGGATGACATGCAGGTACTGTTCGACTGGAGAAGTTTTGCTCGTACTTGATACTGGCTAATTTAATTAGTTTAGTATTACTGGCTAATTATTCAAAATATAAGATGACTAAAAATGACAACCATATTTTCAGTCTTGACAACCAAAAGCTAATTCCTACATGGTCACCAGCCTGGTAAGCACTGTTGTAAATCTTCCTGTCATATGTTGTGAAAAATAAATGGCTGGTGAAGCAGAGGGGGTGGATTTAAAATGCATTACGTAATCAGCAGATGGATATATTAAATAGTATTTAATTGTTGGAATTCATGCTAAAATCACTTAATCAAACTAAAAGGACAAATGCAGCAAAGTTCAGGCAAAGCTTACCGAACACACACAGTGTGGAAGCACCCTAAAGCTACTGTAAATGAGCTGAAAGGTTACTTTCTTCTTTTTTTGGACTCTCCAGTGTGTCCCATGCCTTATAGGTCAGCCCAGTGGCCATTCATCATCAGACTGGACCCTATTTGGCCCATATAGACAGCAGTGATGTGGTGTTAATACTAAATTCCAAGGTCAATATTGGCCAAAGAGAGCAGCAATTCCTTACTGATTTATAATATATTATTTAATAAATAGCAATGAGAGCTGATGTGATGTCAAGTGAAGTGTAGAAGCATGTTATATGGTCAGCAAATGGGGATTAAAACAAAAACACATTAATATGTGTTATTTCCAGCAACTTGACCTCAATGAGAGGTCCTTTTCACCAAGCACACACACTCTCCGGCTGATGAGATTCACAGGAAATAGACCACACATGTTGAGTAGTGTTCAGCACTCACTCATCTTACCCTCTTCAAGTGCTATAAAAAGAAAGAGCTAAAAGAAGAAATGCTGTTCGCCCATTTATGACCCCCTCACCTACAGAACAACCCTCCTACATACTTTCACAAAAATAAGGTCTTCATCCTGCTGTGATAGATAAATCTGCTATTCAGCTGCTTATAGCAGCACTTGGACAGGTATAGGCATAGCTTAGCTTCTGTGGACCATTGTTGTTTTGTAAGAGCTGTGAGCTTCCTGCCTTCTGTCCTAACTCATGTAGCTTCGTGTAACACTTTGAACGATTTTTGTGAGTGAAAATTCGATAATTTTACATCACTGATGAAATAAATATTTGAAATTAGATTAATGTTTAACGTATGATTCTGAGTCCCTAATTGGTCCAAAGTATGCCTCAATACATTAACTAACAATGCAGTTATCATTTATTAGTACAGTTTTTATTTTCACCCATTTAGTCCAATACTTGCTAATATTTAGCATGCAAACATGCTCACAATGACAATGCTAACATGCTGATGCTAAACAGATATAATGTTTGTCATGTTCACCGTACTGTTTGTAACAAGATGACATATTGCTGAGACTCGTGGGAATATTGTTAGTTTATAGGCATATGTGTATAAACCAAAATATTGGACAAAGTGGGGTTTTTTTGGCTGGCAAGCTACCTAGCTAACTAGCCAAAAATTGGTAAAATATGGAAGCTATCTTAGCTTAATGCTTGTTTTCTGTACACATTCTGTGTAGCATATTAAAGTGAACTTAGCAAGCAAGCTAACAAACTACACAGCTTAGCCTAATGCTTCATCCATGTCCTGGCTAGCAAGTTAGCCAGCTAACTGTTCAGGCCAGAAATTAGTATTAAAACCATTCTAACATATTTAATGTTTCACACCTGAACATAAACAAGATATTTAATTAAAGGGTATACAATTTGTAGCATGAAAGCATCAACTGAGCCAAATGCTTCATCCTTGCTACTGTGGCAAGCTAGTCAGCTAACTAAGCAGGCATTAAATTAGTAATAAGTCATTCTTTCTTTATTTATTTTTACATCTGTGCACATACTACAAGAGATATATAATCAATGGGGTACAATATTGAGAAGTTTGCACACTGGCTGTAGTTCATAATGTGAATGTAGCATTAGAATCATAAATGTCTGGATTATTAGGCCAGTTCATCCCAGCGACTGTATATAAATAATGGACGTAGTCACCGTGACGTCACCAATTGGTTTGTGGACTGCCCGTTGGAAGCATCGAGTTTAGCTTTACACGCCTCGCCATCTTGCGTTGCCATCTTATTTCCCATACAGGGAGCAGACCATATTTTGACTGTGGAGGAGCAAGAGGGATCTGACGACACTGACTACACGCCTCTCTACACCTCAACCCGACTGAGAGAAGCCACTGCTAATTCATGTTAGCATTAACTGGAGCATTAACTGGGATGTTGGTTAGCAAAAAACAAAAACTAATGTTCGTTACTTACCTCAGAAAAATGAACAGCGACTCCATGGAGTGTCTGTTAGTCCAACCAAACGCTGAACAACACATTTTTAATGAACAAAACGATCAAATAAACTGTCATTAAATGAAAATACAGTGTGAAAGGGTCAAAGTTATGAGACCAATACGATTCTTTATCTTCTATTTTGTTCTAAATGGGGCCATTATTTGAACTATTAACATGAAATTGTCTTGAAGAAGATTTTTTACTGGCGATTGAGACCATAGTGTTGTCCTAAAAAAAAATTTCTGAGGTAATAAATCAAGTGAGAAGTTTTCTCATTTTGCACTGAAATTAATGGACAGAATTTTTTTTGCAGCCAAACGTAGCACCCCCTGCTGGAATTTTTGGTAGAATGCTGGCTTAAGGCACTTCCTGGTTTGCCTCCATGCTCAGACACTGGATCAATGAGGAGTTTGATCTGATAGAACAGGGGTGTCAAACTCAAATTTGGCCCGCAGTGTAATTTTATTTGGCCCACGAGGCAATACCAAATTATTATATTATTGTACTATAAAAGCTGACGGTATTATACGGCGAATTTACCGCTAATACTAGATTTATTATTGTCATTTTATTTTTAAATGTATTAACCTGTTGAAAAACTTTATTTTGATATTTAAATCAGAAGGATGCAAATAGAAAAGAGGCATAAGATTTTTATTTAATTTTTATTTCATAAATGAATGACATTGATGTGTTTTTATTTGAAATTTGATTTTGCATGTCTGCACTATTTAGTTATAAATTGTATGTTTATAAGCGTTGCTGGTTCCATATTTAATGTTAAAGCAAAACATGTTTGGTATATATTAAAAGGTTTATTTGTTCAATGTTGGCCCGCGATTTTAGTTTTAATTTTTTTTTAATTTAGTTTTTTTTTTTTAATTTTTGGCCCATTATGTATTTGAGTTTGACACCCCTGTGATAGAAGAAAAGTCAGGAGATCACCAGAGATCGGATTCACTCCCGGGGCACCATGGAGGTCTGTACTAAATTTTACGGCTATCCATCCAGCGGTTGTTGAGACATTTCACATTTCCATGGTCATAAATATAACGTTTTTAATAATTCCCTGACTAAAAGCAATCAGTTTTTCTTCTTCCAGTGCTATCAAAGTGTTACAAACTGATTTGGGAGCAGTGGATCCCCAGAGTAAATGTGTGCAGACACTATTGATCCTCTAACTTTGATTTGCCTTTACAGCAAATATTCCCTCCAAAACTCAGGTAAATGTCTCTACAGAGGCATTCCTCCTGTTGATTCCTTTTAATTCTCTTACAAAGGTTTATAAGCAAATTGAATAAAGAATGACAAAACCCCGCAGTTTCCAGTGGGATTTTACCTCCAAAGCTTCTTTTCAGCACAAGCGATGCAAGGCAGAATAAAGACGGTGAAAAGCACTTTGATAGTGTTCTTCTGGGATCATGAAAGGTGCACTGTAAAACAATTCATGCTGGTTCAACTTTGAGACACAAGTTGCCTTGCTGCTTTAAAAACAAGAGCAAGCTCAACTTAGAGGTTACCCTTTTTTTAACTCAAAAAGCACAAAAAAGTTGATTTTCTCAGACCCACGTTCAGTTTCAGTCATGCTTAGTTTACAGTTGGCAGTTTGTTTACTCAGATTCTCTCTGTTTGGATTTTTATTTTGACTTGTACCTGCATGTCTTTTATTTGTTTTTTCAGATCAGATTTCACTTTTCAGCGATGCTCCAAAGGGGCTTACTTTCCTCTGCACTGCTGCACTGTTTCTTCACATCACTGACTCTCTTTCAAACCATCCTGCTTATTCCAGTTAAATCCTTTAAGTTCCATAGCTCAGTTACTTTCCGTTATGCATGTGTAAACTGTAAACACGCTTGCCAAAGAGAATCTCAGCTCAATGATCTATTTCAAGCAAACCTGTCCTCACAAGACCAAAACAGCATATGTTTTTGGCTCAAAAGCCCAATATGATCAACTGTATGTTTACACTCTATCACATCTCTTGAAAAGAAATGTCTGTCTGTCTGATCGTCAGCCTTTTTGGTCCAGACTGAAAGACTTGCCATGGATTCCTTTTAACTTTTAATAACAGACAATCAGGGTCCCAACAGGGCCAATCTTACTGGCTTTGGCGATCTTTTTATTCTTTAGCTGTTGCACCACTGTGAAGTTGAAATTGTATTGGAATATTCATATATATTTGCAGCTAGTGGATGGATTGACATGGAATGTAATACCATAGTACCCAAAGCATGAAGCCTAATCATTTTGCTGCTGGTTCTGGTAATTTTTAACCAGGTGCAAAGTGGCAATTTTGAAGACAATGACGCAGTTTTTTCCTGCTGTTTAAAAATCACATGTCGGATTCACCATGTATATTAGCATGATACAGATGCAGATGACACCTGTCTTTTAAAGGGAATAAGAGACGACACTTTGGTTTCATTCATGTGACAGCCAAATCAAACCTATGATAAATTAAGATACTAAATACAACCCCCTTGCCCCTTAGAACTTACTTTATGCTCAAGACATGCACAGTTTAACTTGTAAAAGCTAAAAGCTCGACATGCCCATAATCTTGTTTTAATCATTACAATGGGTCCTAACCTTAAGCAATATTTTTTTACTCAAACGTGCATGTATCCCTAAACAAATTAGTTCTATATTTAAGTCTAATATCACTCTCCTATTAGCTCTGTTTTTGGTCTCCACCACCACCTAAGGGAAATATCTGGCTCTTTAGCTGCTGGATGCTCCACAATGTTCCACCTAGTTGATAACTGTGTCTGTTTGCTGTTTGGTGATTGGCAGTCAGAATTCACTGCATTTTTAGAGGCTTTCCTGCTGATAATAAAATTACACTGATGAAAGTGGTCACAGCGAACTAAGGGCACTGCAGAGTCGGGTAATATTTCTCTGTGGTTTCATCATCACAGTAGTCTTGTAATCCTTTCACAATATAAAATATTGATTTAGACCTTTTGGTCATTGCAGTGGCACATCAGAAAATTATATATGATGATATATGAATCATTTTTGTTATGACCAAAAGTAATTACTGACCACCTCTGTTTTCTGCCATTTGCATTGAAGGCCTTGTGGTGTTACCCGATGACACTATTGTGGACCTTTGGAGGGAAATCATAACCTCTCAAGCTTGTAAGGTAATCTATTATTTAGCTCATGTAAAGTTTCTTTAGTATGTTTTAATCAATGAAAATTAGCAAGAGAAAAGTGACCCAAAAAAATGTAACTTTGTAACCTGTTTTTGTTTGATGAAATGTTTTATGTTGCTTTACTTTTTCTTGATTCGTTTAAAGTCCATTCTTGCATGCCTAACTGAAGTCTTTCATCACTTTGTCACTGTATATAATGATAAGGCTCTTGGTATAAAGACTGCTTAAATGTGCCCTACCATCAAAGTGATTACACTAAATACATTAAAGTTCTATTCTGTGAAAATTATTGGCACAATAATTGGAGTGAGGTCGGCTAAAGCTATAACTACTTTACAATCATAATCATTTAATCTATATTCTATAACATTGTGTTTTAACATAAAAGATTCAAAGTAATGGATTGAATTATTGTTTTTCAAGCGGTGATGTACAAAAGACAACTTTTTGACCGAATTTTATAAATCTGGTCGTCTGTTCACACAGTCTTGCCATCCAGCTTGAATTTAAAATCCATAAAGCACCTCATTCCTTTTACTTTTCATTAGTGAAAATGAACAACCGTGTCAGCTCAGCAGGGCTTTAGCAGCAGGGAACGGCAAATGGAGTCTTTAGATTTTATGGTCCAAATGTACAGTACGTCTGCCGATTCAAGACAAGACCATTAGTGAACCGTGCAGTCATCTTTTCTCTCCATAATATAACTGGGAGGGATATGGAAATGTACCCCCCCATCAGCAACACTTGCTGTTATCAAAAGAGCTGCATGATAAATAGAGGTAAAACCACTGTGAGCCCACTGAGAAAGAATTAGGAGTCAAACATGAAAGGAGTTATGACCAACCAGCTCCACTGCTCAGCATAGATGAAGGCACAAGGTTTTTAAAAGTCAGACCAATAACTAAATGGATTACTGAGGGTTGTTTTCGTTTCCTGCCTTCAATAATTCTAATATTGAGGACTCAAACACGGATCAGATAAAGCTAAAAAGAAGAGATTTACTGTCAAAGGAGAGAAAAAAGAATGGCAGGAATACATCTCGCAGCTATACTGGATAGGATGAGAATGGCAAGCTCTGCAATGACAGGAGATGTTTGTGACAGTCTGGCATGAAAAACAGAATGAATATGTAAATGCATCGAGTCCTCCAATCCATGTGATCACATAGGTTGTTCCTTTCTACCTTAAAATACGACCCACAGGAGTGCTTCCAAAATAAGTGCCCCTACTGGTGGGACAAGATCAACACGCCCTTGTACTTAAAACTAATCGTTGCAGTGTTAAACATATACTTGACATTGTGTAACAGTTGTAGTTTTGCAAGGAACAATGGTCAATGATAGCAATTCGAAGTGCTCTCATTCTTCTTAAAAAAATATACTGCATGTGTTTTGATGTTTTGGGTTTCCTCATGCCCCCTCGAGTAATAGTTTCATCGTAGATCATGTTAGTTAGTAGTAATCTTTTACTAGTTCATGATTTGCCTTCCTTACCATTATTTAGGGTTTTTCTGTTTCTAATCAAGTAAAAAAGATCCGAAAAATTAACAACAATGAACAAATTGACACAGAATCCCCCCCCAAAATTCCAATCATAATCAGACCGCATTAATATTCATATTCATATGTCAAACAGAAACAATACGTTTACAAGCCTAATCCTTAATAAAAATGATAAACTATTAGAATATAATTATTGCTATAATCTGCGTGGCCTATATAAACATGACTGCCCCGACCTCCTCCATCAGCGGACTTTGTTGCTCCTTATACGACACAATAAACCTTTTCTTTTGACAGTGGTATCTGGAAAATTAAAGATGGGAATTGCAGCTGCTGTGTGATTGCAAACTGCAAGCACTCAGGACTCAAAAGCCAAACACTGTCAAGGCATCGGTTGAAGAAAAAATGTATTATTATTTAATAAATAATTAGAACACATTAATATTCATATCCATATGTCAAACTATACGCTAACCTGCCTAACCCAGAATACATTTATATCAGCTACTATTAGAATATGATTATTGATATACTCTAAAGAAAATAATGGAAAAGAAATATAGTTTTACAAAAGTAGGTTCAGGAACAAAGACTAGGCCTGGAATACATCCCCCTTCCGCACAAAAGTAGGCTACACATAATTCATCACCTTCCCCCATATCCCCTTATTCTCTTACCTCTACATTCTCTCTGTTTGATTACAGTTCGGCTTCATGAGCACAATGTCTCTCCTCACCCCTTCATAACCTCATATTCCCATCCCCACCGACCTTCATCCTTTCATCCAGGACCTCGATCCTCCCCTCCTACATCATCTCGGCTCCCCATTCTGAATATGCATTACACTTTTCTGAACTCAAATCTATATTGGTGTCGTCTTTTGTTAGTGAAAGAGCACCTGACGGAGGTGTAGCTGGCTGAGAGGAGCTGGTGATGATCTAAAAAGAGCAAACGAGAGAAGAGAGGACAAGGCGGGTGAAGGAGAAAAAGTGCAGGGCTGTAAGTTTAAGGGAGTGAGATAAGAGGAACAGCAGACAGGTGTGGAGGAGGAGTGGAAACATGGAGGGAGAAGCATATAGCTTCAGTTAATGTGGAGGGATTAAAGTATGAATCAATGAAAAGCAGGTAAGCTTCTCCTATAAATTTCCCCTATTAGCATGCATGCACATAATGAAGCTCATTCGCTGCCGTTTTAATTTATATGTTAAGCAGGTAAAATGTCTCACTGGTATTATTCACAATTATTATTATTTAATATATGTGTGATTAATTAGACATGGCATAAATGGGTGTAAACAAAGGTCCTAATTGGGACTCTTAATGATGCAATACCGTGATATCACACGAGTAGAGCTTTGCTGTATGACTCAATATTATTCCATCACCTCTACACTCACATTCAAGCATAGCACAAGAAACACACAGCTTTTAATACCTAACAATGTGTGGTAGAGGGTTGCTTTTTCAACCAGATGAGATGAATATGAACTAGTGCTCATCATCATTGTGTAAAAGAAACCAAACCAGCTTTTAGATGCTTTTTATGTTTTCCATCTCCGCAGCCTCCAGGACATTGACAAACACTGCACTGTTTGAGCAGACGTAAAGTGTTTATCTTTGCGTTTCCTGGCCTCCAGGTAATATAAATAGATAAACTATCCTTGAAAAGGTAACTGTCATAATAAAGAAACTCTTTCAAATCATCTGCAGCATGGAGTTTTCTACATAACCCCAGCTGCACGTCCCTAAAATCCAGGCCATATTCACGGGGAGATGCTACCCAGCAGCTTAGTGTTCCCTGCACAGTTTGCCTACTTTATTGAAGGTTGTAGCCAATGGAGGGGCTGGTGTGAGAGTTGGAGCCAAATTTCATTGCAGTCTATCCAATAGTTATCAAGACATTTCATTCTGAGAACCAAACATGTGAGCTTCATAGTGGAGCCTGAGGGAAAAGCCTGATTAAATCTTCAATAGTTAATAAAATATTTCTCTCCAAAACAAAATGATGGACGGATCGACTGACAGACACACAAGCTTTGCCATCTCAAGAGCCATGTGGCTAAGAACCGTTTTTAACTGAAAAGTCAATGATAATTGTTATTGCTTAATTTGTTTTTTACACACCTAACCTGCCTCAGTCTAAAGGTTAAAGAACACCAAGCACAACTTCATTCCCCCTGTCACCTCCAACTGCTACAGGGTAAACAAAACCAATGTTTAACCTTCCACACAGTTTAACATTAGACAAGACAACTTGTCATACAGCTTCTATGTGTTCAGTCTCAGGAAAGGGAAGAGCCGAAACTCAAGCTCGGGTTAACAAGGTGGGTCTACCTCAGAATGAAAGGACATTTTAATATAATATAACTATATAACTTACTATGTAACTATTAATCTATCAATGGAAACTATTTTGGAAACTTTTTTGTGTATTTTGAGATGTATGTCCACCTCCACATTCTTTAGTTGCTAATTTTGTCTATTTTTGTCAAATAACATGATGAAGTCCTATTATGTTTTACAATAGGTTATGGAGCAGGAAAAACCATGGGCATTGATCTCAGAGGTGGGGGGTGAGTACGGTTACCTTGAAGAGCAAGCAGACATACTGAAGCAACACTTTCAAATCATCTGTTATAGCGAGCTCCTACAAAACCCAACGCTTCACGGCCCCAAAATTCAGGTCCTGTTCATGTGGAAGTACTTCCCTGAAGCCAAGCCTTTGTTGCTCGAATTGCTTCCATCTCTTAAAGTGGTTGCCAGTGGAGGAGTGGGCATCGACCACCTGGATGTACCGTACATTAACAGTCTCGGGGTGACGATTGCCAACACTCCTGGTGTAGTCAGCGACTCCACAGCAGATTTTGCCATGGCGCTGCTTCTTGCCTCAGCTCGCAAGATTCTTGAAGGTTTGATAAAAGATTTATCAATATGACTCAATCTTCTATCTTAAAAGTGTTGGGAGGTCTGTAATTAACAAATAAAATGTTTTTCCCCATCTTAGGTTATCAAATAGCTGTTGACCCAAAGACCATCCACATGCCACAAAGCCTGATGGGAGTTGAAGTCACAGGGTCGACACTCGGGATCATTGGAATGGGAGATATTGGTTACAAAATTGCCCAAAGAGGCAAAGGATTTGGAATGAAGATCTTGTATCACAACAGGACCAGAAGGTGTGGTATCGACTTTTTTTGTCTCCATATTTGCAGAAAAAAATCAATTACTGTTTGCATTGTTGATCTTAAGCTGTTAATCATAAACTGGATTCACTTATACACACAGGAGTGTGTAGGAAATCAAACATGCCTGCATAAGAAATGGTGCTCAATCACAGTTACCAGCTAACACTTGGGGTGGGTTTTTCTTGCAGGTAAATACAAATGTACCAACTGTAGCCATGATTATTGATTTTATTTTTTAAAGAAATTGATTGAACCCTGCTGATTTATTTTTACGAAATAGTATAGTATGAATTTTTACATTTTGGACATACTATCGTATGACATTTTCCTTTACATTTTTCTGACATACCATACTATTAATTTTTACAATATTTTATGTCATACCAGAATGACATTTTTTAAGAACTTTTTTACAACTTACTATGAATTTATACCCATTTTTTGACGTATGACAATTTTTTCAACATACTATCCCATGTATACATTTTAATGGCATGCTATACTATGACATTTTTTTAACAGCATTTTTATAACTTACTACACTATGACATTTTTTAAGACATACTATACTCTGTATTTTTACAATTTTTTATGACATTTTTTTTAGCTTTGTTTTCAGCACGTGGCCATTGTGTAGGGGCCCTATTCAGTCCATTCATATTGGTGGACAGCCACTGACAACATCCATTCAAATGTCTAATACCATTCATAATGGCTGTCCTTGAAAAAAAACAGGTGCACTGTTAGTTTTGTATGATAGATTGAGTCCAAACATTTTTCTGTTAAAATCAGGAGTGTAGATGATGAGCAGGCTGTTGGAGCCAGTTACTGTGAGAGCCTGAGCGACCTGCTGGGGAGGACGGACTTTCTCGTGTTAGCAGTCAAACTGACCTTGGACACAACGGGCCTCATTGGCCACAGAGAGCTATCCCTCATGAAACCCACAGCAACACTGGTCAACATCAGCAGAGGTGGGAGCTAAACATTTTCCCAGACTGTAATGATTCCTGGTAAAAGTTAATGATACAACTCTTTCAATGTCTCAGGCCAAGTTGTGGACCAGGAAGCCTTACTTAAAGCTCTTCAGTCTCGAACAATTCGTGCAGCTGCATTAGACGTGACTCATCCTGAACCTTTACCAAGGTCTCTTACACTGAAAAAACACTCTCAGATTAATCAAAAACAGAAATGCATTCTCAAGTTACTAAGTTGCTACTCATTGCTTACTCCTAATTTCCCCTCTGCTTCATCTTGGGCAGGGATCATCCGCTCCTCGGCCTGCCCAATGTGCTGATCACACCACACATCGGGATCAACACCTACACGACAGCAAAAGGGATTGTGCAAAAGATGGTAGAAAATGCCCTGGCTGCAGTTAAAGGCTTACCTGTTCCAAATGAAGTCAAGCTACAGTGACGCAGTCAATTTTAAATATATCTGCAGTGGGAGCTTTGAATTATTGACCTTTGTGTTTTACATAACAATAAAATATGAACACGCTGAACTGCTTGTTCATGTGAATATGAACAAGCAGTGGAAACAAGACAAGTCAAACTTTAATTCAAGTGTCACACAAACACAAAAATAGCAGTTCACACAGATTTACGATAGATAATTTAAAAAAAATGTCTTGTAGCTTCGTTAAAATAATACAGAAAATAAAAAATAAGTTATTAATCTAACCATAAAAAAGCATTCTGCATGTGTCTGTGTGTCCTTTGCATATCTCAAGAACTGTTCATCCGATCTACTTTACACTTGGTGGGTGTGTTGCTGTCGACTCCAGTCAGTACAGAGTTGAATGTGGTGCAAGTGGGCCAGATGGTGGCGCTACAACAATGAACTTTATGTTGAAACTATTAAACCATCAGTCTCAGAAACAGAATTCTTTTTTCTTGGGTCAAGACAAATTTATCCGTGTCTATTTTCATCAAATTTCTGTCATTTTGAGTTGTGTTCAAATCAGATGATTCACGCCTCATCCTACTAATTTGGAGCAATTGCCACCAAATTCGGTACAAAACATCTCTAGACCAAGCTGGAAAAAGGTGCCTTTTTAGTTTTAGGTTTTTTTTGTTCCATACAGTTTGGCTATAGCTGGTCCTCAAAGTTTACTTAAATGCTTTGGACAGGCAAATGCTTTGCACTATTGCGACTACAATTTGTGGACAAGTGCAGACATGATGTCTAAGTGGCCATGGGACATTTGGTGCTATTTGGCCAAAAGATGGCGCTGTCGCAGCAACATCAACTATAACAAAAGTGTGTCTGTGTATGTCTGTCCTTTGCATATCTCAAGAACTGTCCACCCAGTAAACTTACCACTTGGCAGATTCATTGCTGAAGACTCAAGGAAGTGCAGTGTGGAGTGTGAAGTTTATCGGATGAACGGTTCTCGAGAATGCTGCAAGCGGCACTTCCAAGGGCCAGGCAAAGAACCTTTAAATGTTGTATTGTTCACTTGGGGCTAAGCAGTTGGCACACTGAAACGGGCACGTGTTCCAGATGGCCACATGCTCCAAACAGGCAGGCCTCCTTACAATGCTGCAAGCAGCAGGACCAGGAGCCAAGCAACCGGCCCGTTCCAAATGCTCCAAACAGCTACGCCCCGAACGGGCACTGCACTAGTTTGATAAACAATGGACTGCCCACTGGTCATTAAAAGCAGATGTTGCATTCCAATCCAATATCATAAATATTGATTTCATATACTTGTAAATTAATCTACATTCATGCTCAGACATTTTACAATCACAGCTTTGTTTATGTTCAAGATTTGCCCAAGTGTGTAAAGTAGGAAAAGAAACATTTCTGTCTGTTATCATTTAAATGAGAACAATGTGACGCAGCTGCATCCAGTTAACCCTGTCGTCTAATTTGTAACAGCCAATATGTTTTTCATTAAGTTAAGCTGCTCTGATTTTAATTGACATGTTATTAACAAACAACATATTTCATTGGTTTTCTGGAACATAAAAAAACAAAAGCATAATTAATATTTCTATGGCTGTGTTTATGCACTCTAATATGAGGGAAACGAAGATGAAGTTTTTGGTGAAATATTGTCGACAGTCACCTGAAGGATGTTTTTACTATTTAACTGAAACTATACTCTTTCTCTGACCTTAACCAAAGAGCTTTTTGTTGCTTATATTTAACCCCACATGGGACTCTGGGATGAGTGTGCACAAATGAGGCTCTTGAGGTCACATTTGTGAGTGTGCGCAGTAGCAGAGAGGACAGACAACAGTGGGGCTGCCACTCACTCTCTATCTATGATTGTATTTTAAAAAGGGCATGCTGTCTAGAAATGAAGGGCACCCTTTCAGCAGCGGAGCCCACACAGGCCTCCCCGAAGCCCACAGCTCGGCTAACTCCGGCTGGCCTTTTCCCTCAAGGCTGCTCCTATAAACTGTGAAGGTGAGAGCTACATTAGCCTATTACATCTGTGACCTCACTGAAAACTAGAAATGTCCTTGAGATCTTTTGATCGCCCCACACCTCCTTAGTTTCATTTTCTCGACAGTCTTTTCCTTTTAAATCACTGGGAGGCTTTGCTCATATAAAGTCATATTTGCATGTGAACATGGTGGATGGTGTTCTTAAAAAAATCTATTTGTATTCCATACCTCCATTCGAAGGGCATTAACCTTACAGGGGGAAGAGGGGAATAAAATATTCTCTGTGCCCCACTGTAATTTAACTTATTGTTCTGGGCGGCATTTTAACCGCTGTGAAATATGGTCTGTAATAGACAAGGACATTCTGCCAGCGTCTACCTGTAGCTGACATTACAGCACTTCGGATGAGCTTCACGGGGTCTTGCCCTCCTGATGGCTTTAATTTTCCCCCCGCCTGCACAGCGCTTCACAAATAGGCCAAAATGTGTCAACGTGTTTTTGTCAGATTAGCAAAAACATTCTGAAATTTTAACATGACCTCGAGAGATATATCCAGGCTGAGTAGTGCTTTTCCAGTTTGAAATATCCACTTTCCTATGCATTGCAGTCATGTTACTAATAATTTATTAAATATATTAAATACATTATGGATCTATATCTTATTACAGTCTGACTTTTGCTGTCTGACTGTTGTACTCTGCGTCCTGCTGCTCCCTACTCACAGGCTGTAATTTTAATGACAAGTTATGATTACATATTATAATGAAAATTGCACGACTCTTCAGCACGCGCACACGCACACACACACACACACACACACACATACACACACCGCTTCTTGCCTAACCCTAACCTTATGATTTAACTTTTTTAAATGTACACAAGGTGTACTATGGTAATATATATTGCCAGGATGTTGTGGCAATGGGACCATAATTTACAAAATGAACATCATGATGTATTGAAGAAAACTTGGAACTAATGATTAAGAGCATAAACTCATTATGATAATGTTTACTGAGGTAATAAATCAAGTGAGAAGTTGAGTAATTTTCTCATAGAATTCTTTACAATCTGACTTCTTTTTAGAAACCAGTGGAGTCGCCCCCTGCTGGCCATTAGAGAGAATGTAGTTTTAAAACTTTACTTTTTAGACCCAAAGGCTACATTTCCTTCTTTTATACAGTCTATGGTCCTACTCTTGTTCTAAAATTATTCCTTAATACCAACACACAGTAGATACATCGTGTCACAGTGTGGAATAACACTTTCTGTCCTCCCCACCAAAAACAGCTCAGTTTATTGTCCTAACAGCTTGTAGAACGACCCACATTTACGTTAATAGATAGTGGCACATTCTAATGAACTTAGCAAAAGTTGAAAAAGTGTAAAAGCAAAGTTTGAAGTGAGAATATGGTGTTTAAGAATGACAAAGTCCCGTTGTCCCGGTGGCACACCTGGTAGGGCCATAGAGGCCTTGTCATCGTGAGCAGGTTCAAATCTGACTTGGAGCCCTTTCCCGCATGTCTTCCCCTCTGTCTCCCCCTTTCAATTTGTCTCTGTCATAAAGCCTTAAAATGCCCTTCAAAGAATATCTTGGAAAAAACAAAAACAAATAAAAAGAATGACAAAGTCCACTTAGGCCAGGCAGGAGGGGTGGTGGAATATAAAACACATTACTTTGAAACATCAGGCTGCTGTTCATCTTCCATGTGAATTCAAAAGTCAAGTTGACATTTGAAGTTACACAACTTCTGTGCTACGGCATGTTTATGTCAAGCTTTATGTCACTGATGTCCATTTATTTGTCTTTTAAAAAATATATATATATATATTTTTTTATATATATTTTTTTTTTTTTTTGCATTTTTATGCTTTATTAGATAGTGACAGATAGAAAGGGGGAGACAGAGGGGAAGACATGCGGCAAAGGGACCTCAGGCCAGATTCAAACCCGGTTTGCCGAAGAAAGGACTCAGCCTTAATGATACACGCTCTACCAGTGTGAGCGACCGGGACACCCCCATTTATTTGTATTTTTTGACACATCATCACAGACCTTTTGTCCTTACCTTAAGCAGGAGCCTAAACAGATTGAAACTATGAACATTGCACAACATAAATGATGCATCTAAAGTGACAACCTTAATGGTTTGGTATGGAGGACGTTTTGGAAATGCTCCAGTGGGTCATATATGAGGGTAGGTAACAAACGATATATATTGTGGTAGAGTTGGAAGACTTGTTGTTTTCTGTAGTTGGTGACTATCTAATCACAGCTGCTGCCAGATGTTGATCAGGTTTGAGGAGTTGTTCCTGTTCTAGTTTATAATGGCACTTCCATCACTGAGTTAACATATTGATTTTAACATTTTGGCACCACTAGTACTATAGTTGGGCCGATGGATGTTGTCATCCTCCAATCATCAGAGCCCAACACAATGATTTAAGAGCCCCCACACCAAAACCAGGGCATGGGGTTTGCAGTGTTATTTATTATATGCCTCAAAAGTGACAATAATGATTCATGAACAGTACACAGAACGAATCCAAATCACAAAAGTTTTGTTTGACAATTTTAAACTTTTACCACCGCACTTGATTTTACAGCTGAAGGAACGCACTAATTACTGACAAAAGAATGTCACAAATAATAAGATGACAGACTTTGTTTATTTGTAATGGCGAATTAAGCTCCAGTAGCAGTTTTATATGATTTGATCAGTTTGGATTACTCACATGACAGTTCAAGAGACATTGCCCAACTCTAACGAGTATCCATTTTTACATTAGTCATTTAAATGAGTGTTCTGACATTTAAAATGTTGAGGTTGATGAAAGGTATTTCTCTTGCCCTATTTCTTTAAATTTTAAATCAACTGTAACATATTTGGTAGAAACAAGTATATGTTGGTGTGTGTGTGTGTGTGTGTGTGTGTGTGTGTATGTGTGTGTGTGTGGGTTGGTGTGTGAGTGGATGAGTGGGAGGACGAGATTGGAAGGAAAAGCTTAATGAACTGTGCTTCAAGTGTGACTCAGTGCGCGGTACCCTTCCCACATGACATTAACATAATTTTAACTTTTATCTTGAAAAATAAAAAGGCTGAAAATAATAAGAACCTACACATCAGAAATGCCGGGATCTGGTGGGAATTGAAGCGCTCGCAGTCTCTCGGTGAGTCACAGATAGAAACTGCCTGAACCAAAAACAGTCATCAATCCTCTCTTCCTGTTTTCTCTCAGGCTCTTCTGGATGCTTTTATTTGTTCGTGGCTTTGTCGGCAGCCCATCTTCATGTTCCACTTCTATTTTTGCATGTTCAACTACAGTAGATGAAAGCATATCAAGATTTTTTTGCCTCAAAGCTCAAGTTCTTCTTCTGCAAGATAAATTCTTTTTTTTTCTTTTTTTGAGCAGTCAACTCTGTATTATTGTCCAAATGAGGAGGAGGAATACTCCATCCTTTATTAAAGCATGAGAGCACACAAGAAAGTATAGTTAGTGGATTAGAAATCTGCCTTATTCCTTTGAAAAACAAGAATCTGTGTCTCATTTGAACAAGAACACTGAAAATACTAAATAGAGCTCTAGTCTTATGACCTCATGTTTAGCCTGTTTCATTCACCCTGTAACTCTTTGATTTCTAAAAGAAAAAAAGAAAGAAAAAGAGCTAAAACAATGTGAACACTAGCTGTAAGTAAGATGTGAGCATTTTTTAAACATGTTAAAAAAAAAAATTCTGTGTGCCTTAAGACATTAGACGCTTCAGTTTATGCCTTTTCTACCTCAGAAGTGAGAGACAAATCAATGCAGATTTTCAAAATGACAAAAATGATTGGCAGTAGAAGAAAGTTTATAAATAGTTTAGTCCAGAAAACTAAAAAAAAGAAAGAACTCTGGTGTATGTGACAGTTAATTTTGTATGTACAAACAGCCTTTAAATAAAATTGGCTTTAATTATAATATGAAATTTACATTTCTGCAGGTCTCCTGGTAATTCTAATTAAAGCACTTTTGAGAGCGTTAACAATGTTGTTGAATGTTAGAGAGCTGTTAGTTATTTATGTCACTCCCGAGGGGATTAACAAGCTTCAAGGTAATTAATCATGATGTTGACGGAGCTGGTGAGGCAAAAAGAAACTGCAAAGATGCAAGCAACTGCAAGCATCATATGGTTGCAACATGAAAATAACAAAAGCAGAGTCCATGATGAGAGCCTCTTTAAAACTTAGTCACTTAGCTATCAGCTCCTTTACTGCAGTAAAAATACCAACACGGTACTGCAGAATTACTCGACTACAAGTAAAAGTCCTGTATTCAAAACCTTACTAAGTTAAAGTATCAGCATCAAAATGTATTACTTACAGTATCAGAAGTAAAAGTACTCATTATGCAGAATGGCCCCAGTCAGATTGTTTTTGTATATTCCAAATAAATTATTGTATTATTAATATTATTGGTGCATTTATGTAAGCAGCATTTTGCTATTGTCAAGGTAGGGATCATTTTAACAACTTAATGTGGTTTAAGTTTTTAAAAATGTATATATGTTATATATGTTGTATTTATGTTAAATCTTGATCTGAAATGTAACGAAAGCTGCCAGCAAAATGTTGTGGAGTAAAAAATGCAATATTTTCCCTCTTAAATGTAAAAAAAAAAGTAGTGGAGTAGAAGTATAAAGTTACATAAATGGAAAATAGTCAAGTGAAGTGCAAGTATAGTACTTGAGTAAATGTACTTAGTTACATTCCAGCACTGCACTGATCCATGTTGATGCAAATATTTTCAACTTTTATGTTTCGTAGCTTTGTGAAAATGCATTTTCCAGCCAATCCAAGAGGGTTTTTTAAAGAGCTTTTCAGTTTAAGAAAGTAGGAGAACTTCTCAACATGTGATACTTAGATTACAGCCTGTGGGTTTAACCTCAATAAAATGTTTCACACTGTGAATTTTTGTATGTACTCTGAATGTAAATAAGGTACCTTGGTGCAGAGAATAAATATAAAAATAGAGCTTGTTAATTTAAAAATAAGTATCAGGGGAGGATCCCCCAGACCTCCCATCACAGGTCCAGGCTGTTTCATTGATGTCTTATTATCTGTATTCCTCATTACAACAGCTTAACATGCTGTTTATTCTGTCCTGGGTAGGAGCAGTTTATGTTTTGTTCATGAATCATTCCAGTGATTGCATGATGTTTGAGGTTCCAGCTGTTAAATGTTGTATAAACTCTTTCAAATGACACCAATGCATTTACAACTTAAATGCAGTTGCAGCTACGAAAATCAGTAAAAAAGAAAAATGTGCACTTAAATGCACCATGGCACTTTATAGTGAACAGAAGGTCTACTTTTATTCTTTGTATTAAAAAAGAATGGATTATTTTTCATTTAAATATCTGGAAGAGCTCAGAAATAAAATGGTAAAATTATATTTTAGTTTGTTTTTTTGTATGTTGATATAAATGTAACAGGTTGTGTAGATGATATCACAACATTATCCAATTAATCGATCTAATGTCGTATCATGATGAAGCCCGCGATTAACATCTAACATTCTGCCATTTTAGTCCTGTCTTGACTGTCTTGACAAGTCGTGTCTTAACTTGAGCTCTATTTATCTACAGTATAACTCATTGTTTGCCTTAAATTGAGATATTGAGTCCATTTATTTATGTATTTAAGTCTGTTTTATTACATGGTATATGTTGCAGCCTCTGGTGTCTGGTTGTAAATATTCAGTATGGTACCTTACTATATAGCACACGTCTAATTTCTTAATAATAAAGCATCCTGTTGCTTTTATTTTGAAGCAACCTGTAATCTGGTCCTGTCCTTCGCTGAACCCCGTTTTAATTTACTGTAAGAAGTTTTAAGTTTGTCAAAATGCTCCACCAGAATAAAAGTTCTGCAAGTGTTATTAGCAAAATATATTCAAAGTATCATAAGCAGAAGTAGTCATTGTGCCGTAAAATATTCAGTGACATGGAAATATTTAGTGCAGTAGTATAGTGAGTATATACCACTGAAAATGCATCAGTATCCCAGCTGAAAACCCCATTGTTTTTTATTTACTGTGGCTCCTTTGCGGCTCAGGTTTTACTTGGAGAAAATACTACAGCAGCAGCAGGTTATATTTTGCTGTAGCAGAAGTGTCTCCCTGCTTTGTAGTCAGCTGTAGTGTATAAGACCTTCGGTGTGTCCTGAAAGCTGTCAACTGCAGCACACGGTGACAAAAGAATCACACAAGGCTCTTAGTAGATCCTCTCTTCTGTCACAGAGCTCACACACTGCAGGCTCCCGACACACGTAAACAAACATTACAGTCAATGACCACATCATCACGCTATTCCGGTGCATTGTAAAGGGAATTTAAGGCCGCGTTTCAGCTTCAGTGCGCGTTTAAAAAAGAAGCTTGTTGCCATTGATCGAGAAACACCGAGGCACATTCTGTTAGGAGCCGACAAGTCTCCAGGCAAATGACATTACAGTCACCCTCCTCTCCTCTCACCACCCCGGCCTCATGTTTCTGTCAGCTCGGATTGTGTGGGAGCCCATCAGTGTTGTGGCTGAGAGCAGAGTCCAAGGAGTCAGACACCTCTTGTTATCCTGGGGACTGAATTTGTGGGAGGACTGGCTGTCAGAATTTGGCGACAGAGAGCATGAGGCCGCCGGGGGCAGTCTGGGTAACAGGTTGTAGGGTTTTTCTTTTTGTCCGATTCACTTAATGAAGAATGAGGCAGACGTGCCCTTGCTTTGACCACACTTACTTCACAGTCCATTTATTATCGTTCATCCTGTTATGACTATTATCACTGTCATTATTATTTCATTATCCGAGTCCAACCTCCACCTGCCAGCCCAGCATATCTCAAAGAAATGTCTGAGAGGGATTTTACGACAGTACAGGGTTCTTGTATAGGGATGAATACACAAAGACTTTGCTCTCTGTATGCATACTCAGACTGCAGCTGCTGGCTATTTAATGAATATGGTAAAGAATGGAAGAGAAAGAGGACAACCTTGCCTATCCCCTGCTCTGTAAAATGAAACTTTGTGCAATCAGCCCAATGCTACCTGAAGCCACCTGAGGATATGTATAATGCCAGCACCCACATTCATTTATACATTTTTGAGAAAGCTGAATTAAGTCAGAAAGAAATTTTATATCGTACAGGAGTGTATTATTTCTTTAATTTGTTTTTGGTTAACCCTCTGATCCTCACAATTGGACTGTGGGCCTGGATGGCATGTTTTTATTTCAAAACACTGACAAAATTACACCATTAATCCTATCCTATTAACCTTTGGAAGGGCCTTTGAATGAATCGTGTATGGAGTGTATTTTGTCAAAAAAATAAATTTTGTCAAAAAAATCTATTTAGGTTATGTGTTTATTTGTTTAAATTAATTCATTTTGGAGTATTTGAAAGCTGAATTGAGTCTGAAAACCTGAGTTTAGTTTTAATATTTTAAATCTATTTATTTCTGTACTTTATGCTTTTGGTTAACTGTGAACTTCACAACCCGACAGTGGGTTTGAAAGGCACGTTTTCTTTAAAAAAAATTAGACAAAATGACACCATTTATCTACGGAGCCCCAAAGATGACATGGGAAAAAAAAAAATTAAATTGTGGCCACGAAATAGCTATAACGTGTGCACGAATTAGTATTTCGTGGCCACGAGATACTAATTCGTGGGAACGAAATAAGTATAACATGCAGCTGTTTACAGACAGGCTGGATGACGTGGTTCATATAGTGGTGAAGATCGCTGGCTTAAATAGATGGATTAATGTGAGGAAATCATTGCAAACGTTTTCAATTTCATCAGAGTCAGATGTGCTACATGTGTTGATAACTGGACAGAGTTAATTATGGACTATTTCCCCGCACCGGTAGGTGAGGAGACGAGAGGAGAGAGAAACAGCGGGACCTCCGACTAGGACGCGGAGGTCCGGCTAACGTTAGCCAAGCTAATGACGGAGAGAGAGTGAGTTGGAGGAAGAAGAGGATGAAGATATTGCGCTCATGGATGAGCCGATGGTAGCATACAATATCTCTGACTGTAGTTATCTAAACGAGGACAATGTTAAAGAGATTGCGATAGCTCGGGAGTACAAGTGGAGCCGCAAACTTCACAACAGCGGGCCTGCTAGCTGCTGTTCACCGGAGGAGACGTGAGAAGACGTGACCTAGTTAAAGAGATGACTGATGGTAAGTGCTTATACTTTATCTACACGATCCTCTTTTTTCTGGTAATTAGGGCTAATAAAACAAACATAATTTGTAGGAGACAGGTTTGCTGTGAGACACAAAGGTGAGGAGATCTTTAGGCTATAACAAAATAAACAGCCTAAAGTATGGTAAAAGTATAGTAAAAGTATTGTTTAAAAAACCTGATATGGTGAATCATAAACTGTGTGGTAAATATGTTATGTTTCTGAATATGGGGCTGTATTAAATCCTGTGCAGTCTGTCTATCAGTTAATACACTGATCATATTGAAGCAATAATACAGAAATGATCAGGCCTCATTCAACAATGATTCAATGTGATTTAGCCAGCCCAAAATGTTTGTGATGACTGGATTTTTCATTTATGCTATCTTATTTCGTAGACGAGAAACATTTGGTCCATCTTGTGAAGCTCCATACGACTCTGTCAGAGGATGCAGTGTGAGAAGCAGCAACACCAGAGGACTGCCTACTTCCTTGATGCATGTGACAGTTTAATTATGAAATAATAATAAATAAATATGAAATAGTATAAAATATATTCTGTATTATTATTATATTAAAAGGGCCATTGTCTGTATATATATTTTTAATTGTATGGATATGCACTTGTAAGTTAGTGTAAGTACATGTGTGCATGTGGCTCGATATTTAATATTTTATAAATATTCTTTATATTGATATTTTTTCATTATTATTATATTTAAATACCCATCATACATTCTGTATTACATCATATCTACAGTATATTTGTTCACATTTTATCATTATTGTATTTCATATGTTTTGGATACTTGTCTACATGGGCTTCTAGGCCTGTACTGTGTTGTGTATGTGCTCGTGCACGAGGTCACGTGCACGTGGTCACGTGCATGTGTATGTGTGACAGTATGAGTAGACTACACATACAGATGTGGGGTATCACCTTTGACCCAAAAATATTGTGTTCATTTGGAGTCTAGTCTTAATAAATGTGTTTTAATGTGAAACATGGAGGAATCTGTATCATTTTCTTTAAAGCCCTTTTTCTCAAAACTAACTTTTGATAACAGTCGAATTTTGGATGATCATATCTCATGGAATATTTGGCGTAGAAACATAATTTTGGTATTGACATGAAGCTAAGTTCATCAAAACATCAAAATCTCAAAATGTGTTTCGGGGTCAATGTGACTCATATTGATGGAGCAGGTCACATATTAATATCATTCCTGGACAGCTGGGTACGCAAATCGAGCGCACCTTCTCTACTCTAGGAACTGCAATAGGCTACGTGATGTCCTTAAGGTGAGTGTCTTTTCTTATTCTGTTCAATATGTTGTTATCCCGCATCTAGGCAATTTAATTAGGCCTATGTTTGATACTTTGTTACAACACCTATCTGCTGACGTCTCGCCCGACTTACAGACGTGTTATCCTCATCCTGTTATTACACTTTGTTTTGAGTTTCAGCTTGAAATCAGCTAAAACAGTGCCTTTCACTGATCATCTCCTTTGAAAGTAGCATCATGTGTGTCAGACTCTCAGCTGAGGGAACACGCAGGCTGTATGAGCCGCAGCGTTTAATGATGCCACCGAACGAAGCCGTGCAGTTACAGTAGCGATTACTGTATGTATCGCGTTGCCGAGGGAACCTATAGCCTATCAGTGACCAGAATCTAGTTTGTATTGATTTGCAGGTTGTTGATTAGAAGTCAATGGGATTAAATTAGTAGGCGGAGTTTGGTAAAATATGCAACGTGGTAATTTTATGAAAGGGGGTGTGGATTAAGCATAAGGGGCGGGGCTTTATGAAATATTGTTATTTAGAAGTGTTAAGGGCTGGACTCTGATGAAGCATGAGAAGTTTGGACCAGATGGGACAAAGTATGTAAAAGTTACAAGGATGTGTAGTCTTGTGGCAAGACGCCATATTTTGCCGCCATGCCACACCCACATAGTGTGACAGTCGGTAAAGCTTTCAATAACTTTTGATCCCAAAGTACAAAGCCCTTGTGATACTGACCAAGTTTGAAGTTCATGGGGTGAAATCTGTCGGAGGAGTTCGTTAAAGTATGCGAGGTGGAAATGGGAAAAAACGATGAATTGTGCGAAATTCAAACCAAGATGGCTGACTTTCAGTTGGGTTTGAGGTATGGGTCCAAGAGGCTTTTTGGCGCGTCTCCACATGATTCATGTGTGTACCAAATTTCGTGTCTCTACGTGAAGTCTACTGCTAGGGCTGATTGTAAAACCTGTTGCCAGCGGGGGGCGCTTTGACTGAGTGTCAATATTGATATGTGGGTGTGTTCAGGGCTGGACCCTCATCACATATGAGAAATTTGGGACAGATTGGACAATGTATGGTCAAGTTATACGGTCTCGTGTGTTGTGGTGAGACGGCATAATTTGCCGCCATGCCACGCCCACATAGTGTGACGGTCAGTAAAGCTTTTGATAACTTTTGATCCCAAAGGCCTTGTGATGGTACTGACCAACTTTGAAGTCAATCAGGTTAAATCTCTAAGAGAAGTTCATTAAAATATGAAATGTGGTAATTTAATGAAAGTGGGCGTGGATATAGCATAAGGGGCGGGGCTTTATAAATTATGATGATTTAGATGTGTTAAGGGCTGGACTCTGATGAAGCATGAGAAGTTTGGAGCAGATCGGACAAAGAATGGAGAAGTTATAACAATCTTGTGTTTTATGGCGAGATGCCATATTTTGGCGCCATGCCACGCCCACATAGTGTGACTCTCGGTAAAGATTTGAATAACCTTTGATCCCAAAGGCCTTGTGATGGTACTGACCAACTTTGAAGTCAATCAGGTTAAATCTGTAGGAGGAGTTCATTAAAATATGAAATGTGGTCATTTAATGAAAGTGGGCGTGGATATAGCATAAGGGGCGGGGATTTATGAATTATTATGATTTGGAAGTGTTAAGGGCTGGACTCTGATGAAGCATGAGAAGTTTGGAGCAGATGGGACAAAGAATGGAAAAGTTATAACGATCTCGTGTTTTATGGCGAGACATCATATTTTGGCGCCATGCCACGCCCACATATTGTGAAGGTCAGTAAAGGTGTTGATAACTTGTGTTCCCCAAAGCCTTGTGATGGTACTGACCAAGTTTGAAGTCAATGGGATTAAATGTGTTGGAAAAGTTATGTAAAGTATGCAACGTGGTCATTTTATGAAAGGGGGCATGGATAAAGCATAAGGGGCGGGGCTTTATGAAAAAATTGTGATGTAGAAGTGTTAAGGGCTGTACTCTGATTACTCTGTGTGTTGTGGCGAGACGGCAAATTATGCCGTCTCGCCACAACACACGAGACCGTAGAACTTGACCATACATTGTCCAATCTGTCCCAAATTTCTCATATGTGATGAGGGTCCAGCCCTGAACACACCCACATATCAATATTGACACTCAGTAAGAGCGCCCCCCGCTGGCAACAGGTAGTCGCATGTTTTATAATTAGCCCTAGCAGTAGACTTCAGGTAGAGACACGAAATTTGGTACACATGAATCATGTGGAGACGCACCAAAAAGCCTCTTGGACCCATACCTCAAACCCAAGCGTTTTAATGATGCCACCGAACGAAGCCGTGCAGTTACAGTTGCGATTACTGTATGTATCGCGTTGCCGAGGGAACCTATAGCCTATCAGTGACCAGAATCTAGTTTGTATTGATTTGCAGGTTGTTGTTGCTCAGCTGATTCAAACATTATAATGAAGAACTGACTTTAGCTCTGACACTGTCCCATGAAATCACTTTAGTCTTTGGCAAATCAAAGTTAAATTATTTTATTGATCAGATATTATCTGTGGTAAGAATAGACTGAGCAATTTTCTAATCAGTTTTCTATGAGTTGTCATATACCAGCAGTGTAAAACGGACTTCAGTAAATCAGGACCAAGCATAAAAACATCATCGAAGTGTTTACATAATGGTTTAAAGGAATTATAGCACATTTCATATGCAGGTAAGCGTCAGACTGATCAATAATATAGTGAACTTTTAATCTTCTGTGATTCTATTGAAGGACAAATGTCCAGAGAACACTACAGACACCTTCAGTAGTTCAGTCAGAGCAACAACATGCAAATCAATACAAACTAGATCCTGGTCACTGATATGCTATAGGTTCCCTCGGCAACGCGATACATACAGTAATCGCTACTGTAACTGCACGGCTTCGTTCGGTGGCATCATTAAACGCTGCGGCTCATACAGCCTGTGTGTTCCCTCAGCTGAGAGTCTGACACACATGATGCTACTTTCAAAGGAGATGATCAGTGAAAGGCACTGTTTTAGCTGATTTCAAGCTGAAACTCAAAACAGTGTAATAACAGGATGAGGATAACACGTCTGTAAGTCGGGCGAGACGTCAGCAGATAGGCGTTGTAACAAAGTATCAAACATAGGCCTAATTAAATTGCCTAGATGCTAGATAACAAGATATTGAACAGAATAAGAAAAGACACTCACCTTAAGGACATCACGTAGGCTATTGCAGTTCTTAGAGTAGAGAAGGTGCGCTCGATTTGCGTACCCAGCTGTCCAGGAATGATATTAATATGTGACCTGCTCCATCAATATGAGTCACATTGACCCCGAAACACATTTTGAGATTTTGATGTTTTGATGTTTTTTTGATGATCTTAGCTTCATGTTAATACCAAAATTATGTTTCTACGCCAAATATTCCATGAGATATGATCATCCAAAATTCGACTGTTATCAAAAGTTAGTTTTGAGAAAAAGACATCTGTATGTGTAGTCTACTCATACTGTCACACATACACATGCACGTGACCACGTGCCCGTGACCTCGTGCACGAGCACATACACAACACAGTACAGGCCTAGAAGCCCATGTAGACAAGTATCCAAAATATATGGAATACAATAATGATAAAATATGAACAAATATACTGTACATATGATGTAATACAGAATGTATGATGGGTATTTAATCATAATTAAAAAATATCAATATAAAGAATATTTATAAAATATTAAATATCGAGCCACGTGCACACATGTACTTACACTTACTTACAAGTGCATATCCATACAATTAAAAATATATATACAGACAATGGCCCTTTTAATATAATAATAATACAGAATATATTTTATACTATTTCATATTTATTTATTATTATTTCATAATTAAACTGTCACATGCATCAAGGAAGTAGGCAGTCCTCTGGTGTTGCTGCTTCTCACACTGCATCCTCTGACAGAGTCGTATGGAGCTTCACAAGATGGACCAAATGTTTCTCGTCTACGAAATAAGATAGCATAAATGAAAAATCCAGTCATCACAAACATTTTGGGCTGGCTAAATCCTGTTGAATCATTGTTGAATGAGGCCTGATCATTTCTGTATTATTGCTTCAATATGATCAGTGTATTAACTGATAGACAGACTGCACAGGATTTAATACAGCCCCATATTCAGAAACATAACATATTTACCACACAGTTTATGATTCACCATATCAGGTCTTTTAAACAATACTTTTACTATACTTTTACCATATGTGGCAAGTGGAGGGGTGGAAAAGGATCACCGACAACGCCACCTGGGGAGTTTCGCCCCAGGAGATAGTTTATATGAGATGGTTAGAGTTACTATAGGTCTACACAGGTCCGTATACCACAGGCAGAGACGTATTTGGCTAAGTAGAAAATAGTTTATTTTACAATCGATTAAAATATCACTTGAACAGTACTGGCTCGTAATTGCGTACTGGGGCCGCAGAGCGGAATGAACAGGACTGTGGAGGCTACGGCGGCCCAAAATCAGATCAAGGGGAGGGGGATAACTAACCAAAAACACCCATGACACTGCAAACACACACTCGCAAGGGGTTCGTGAAGAAAATCCCACCACCAGGGATTGGGTCGCCGCCTGGCCCTCCGCACCTGTCCACAAAAATAAGAAAGCAAGTTATAAAATTGGCCTCCCAGTTAATATGGCCCTTAATTGCTACTTAACACACATACATACACACAAACACACGCACACACTATACTTTAAGTAATTAAGAAAAACAACGAAACAGACCATCAAATAAAGGTAAATGATGTTCCTAAAACAACAGTAAATAATGTTCATCAACAAATTAAACAATGAATACAAAATAAATCTTTTCAAGAATGATTAATAAACTAACAAAATCCTTAGAGTAGCAATAGGCCCCGACACCAGCTCTGTGAAGAGCCTTAGTACATTGCTTCACCACAGCTCAGAAGAGCGGAGGAGTCAAAACGGCTTCAGTGAGCCAAAACAGTCAGAGTGAACCAAACACGGCCAAATCAGCCAAAACAGCTCCAGTAAGCCAAAACAGCAGTGGGTCCAGGAGATGGTGGCTTTAATAGTTTCTGGGCCTCACCAGCAGGATATTACGGAGCGCCGAGAGGTCTAGGACAACAGAGCAGGAAAATACAATCAGTCGGGAGCGACACAACAGGCTGAAATGAGAGGCGGACAACGCCGACTTACCACGTGGAGACCGCGCCACAACGCCGACAGGCCCCCAGCAGGGCAGCTCAGCCCCGCCCCGTGACTCCAGCAGTCCGCCACACTGCAGCAGAAACAGCCATATCACCAAACAGTCAACACGTGATTGAGAGAGAAAGCAGCAGTGTGCGCCAATGCACCTTACCCGTACGCCAAAGGAGAGCGCGCGTCGTTCTGGCGACACGCCAAAGACGCTCCGATGCTGGGCACGCCGCACTGCGCTGAAGGACAGAGCTTGCGTTATGGCAAAACGCTGAAGACGCTCTGGTGCCAGCACGCCACGCGACTTCACCACGCCACAGCCACCACCACGGACGAGCGGAACAGAAAGAGAGAGAGCGCTAGTGATGGGTCGGATCGTGCCGATGCTTCGGAGCGTGTGTCGAGAAATCCCGGAAGTCTTTGGTGGAGCGCGTATCGACGCTTGTGTTGTTTAGGGCGAGTGACGTCATTGATGACGTTCGAAGCCTCGGTGGTTGAGGAAATGGTTCGACTTGTGCACCCCTGCCTCCTCAGTCCCATGCAAACGAGTTTTTTCGAAAGCTGGAGAGGTTGTCTCCAAAATAGAAACCGTCCAAGCACAGTGGAGAAATTGTTGTTTTTAAACTGCAATCAATAAAGTCACAAGCACAATTGATGTCCCATCTCTGCCCCGTGCTTTGAAAACACTGTAACATTTTTAACAAACACCTCATGTCCTATTGGATTTATTTTATCATTGACTGAAATGATGCTGGTAAAGTAAATAATAATGATTATTATATATTATTATTAATAATTACTAATACACTGCTATTAGCATTACCCACATATTAATCAAAACAACAGATAAATAAAATCCACACTAAATCAAATTAAGGTGTTTTTATTTCTGTTGGCAGTGATTATTCCCATGCACCAAGAGGCCTCACAAACAGCTCAAAGGTCAATGACAATTTGGACCAGCAGGGGGTTTGTGAGCACATGAAGCCTCAAGATATGAACCTTTTCTCGAACCAGTTGGCTGGAAAGGTTCAAGGCTTCATGAGGCTTCATCTACCCATCACTAGAGAGCGCACCAGGTGTACCGGCTCCTATATATAAGGTGCGCTCCCCGCCCACAAATCAGTGCCACAGGGGGACACAGCGCCCCACTGTGAGGAGGAGTAAGCCGTGCTCCGGCCACACATACTTTAGGCTGTTTATTTTGTTATAGCCTAAAGATCTCCTCACCTTTGTGTCTCACAGCAAACCTGTCTCCTACAAATTATGTTTGTATATTACTGTTAAATAATTAGCCTCAGCTGTGTGGTGATAAAGTAATCACTGCCTGGATTATGTTCAAACACTGATTTTCCTCATTATGTTAATAAATGTAATTTATAGGAGACAGTAGACACCTGAGACACGCCCACACCTGTGCTAACGTTACACACTGCTGTTATCACACAGCATGATTCGCTGCTTTCTTAGCCTGCTCTAGTGATTTTATTAGCCCTTATTACCAGAAAAAAGAGGATCGTGTAGATAAAGTATAAGCACTTACCATCAGTCATCTCTTTAACTAGGTCACGTCTTCTCACGTCTCCTCCGGTGAACAGCAGCTAGCAGGCCCGCTGTTGTGAAGTTTGCGGCTCCACTTGTACTCCCGACCTATCGCAGTCTCTTTAACATTGTCCTCGTTTAGATAACTACAGTCAGAGATATTGTATGCTACCATCGGCTCATCCATGAGCGCAATATCTTCATCCTCTTCTTCCTCCAACTCACTCTCTCTCCGTCATTAGCTTGGCTAATGTTAGCCGGACCTCCGCGTCCTAGTCGGAGGTCCCGCTGTCTCTCTCTCCTCTCGTCTCCTCACCTACCGGTGCGGGGAAATAGTCCATAATTAACTCTGTCCAGTTATCAACACATGTAGCACATCTGACTCTGATGAAATTGAAAACTTTTGCAATGATCTCCTCACATTAATCCATCTATTTAAGCCAGCGATCTTCACCACTATATGAACCACGTCATCCAGCCTGTCTGTAAACAGCTGCACGTTATACTTATTTTGTTCCCACGAATTAGTATTTCGTGGCCACAAAGTTAAATGATTTTTATTGATCAGATATTATCTGAGCAATTTTCTAATCAGTTTTCTATGAGTTGTCATATACCAGCAGTGTAAAACGGACTTCAGCAAATCAGGACCAAGCATAAAAACATCATCAAAGTGTTTACATAATGGTTTAAAGGAATTATAGCACATTTCATATGCAGGTAAGCGTCAGAAATAGCTACTAATTCGTTCCCACAAATTAGTATCTCGTGGCCACGAAATACTAATTCTATTTCGTGGCCACAATTAAAAAATTTTTTCCCATGTCATCTCTGGGGCTCCGTATTTATCATATCCACAAAATGAAAACAGAAATTATTGTCAGATTTTTAATGAATCGTGCAAAAGAAAAGTGACTAAATCAAGACTTTGGTGAAGATTTTCAGTTTTGGTTATGAGCGTAAAGCCCCACTATGGAATTAGAACACTCGTAATGAGACCCGTGCCATCGCAAATCAAACAAATGACTCACAAGCTATTTTGTATCCTGCATCTCTGCTCCCTAGAGCAATATAGTAGCCTGCGAGGAGGAAAACACGCTTTGCACGTGCGCGGGTCCGCTCTCCTCTGCTCGCTCGCGACCATAGACTGTGCTCGCGACACTTTCACCTGCCCGCTCTCGAGTGAGTTTTTTTAGTGGGCGGTTTTTGTCAGTAAGGGGGCGGGCATGCCAATCACCATTGTACCGAATATGATTGGTTTAGCGACTTCGCTGATTAGACAGCAATGTACGGCAGCTCCACTAGGACAAACGGGACAAATCTCACAGCCCTGAATGCCTGAAGAACATTGGTTGTGATTTGGTGCTATATATTGCCTTGACTTGAAAGTTTGCAAAATGTCACACAGAGCAATGTACTCCAATATGTTTGTCTGAGCGCTGTCTTTTGTTTCCTCCATCGTTGACATTAATCTGATAAAACGCTCTGATTTTTGTAACTTGGATCTTTTTATTTTGATAAAAATGTTTTGTTCATATTCTAGATGTAATTATTTGTCCCTGAAAATTATAAACGTAATTTATTAAATTATTAAAAAAAAAATTAAACTTGCTCAATACATGCTTGGGCATTCATGCAGGAATAATATAAGCTATTGCCTACATTGACACACTACAGACTATCCAACAAACTAATTTTTTTTAGCTGTTTATAGTTTTGTCATCTTGTAGCATTTTGACAATGTAAGCACATATTAGTGACCTGTAACAGTTTAGATTAAGATAACATGAAATAGTAGTTGTGATGTTTGATTTGCGATCGCGCGGGTCTCATTACGAGTGCGCGATTTATGTCAGTGTTCTAATTCCATACCCCAAATTAATTCATTTATTTTTGAGTATTTGAAAGCTTAAACTTGACTTTAGTATTTGTATATTACAGGAGTGTTTTATTTCTGTACTTTATTTTTTTGGTTAACACTCTGATCCCCACAATCGGACTGTGGGTTTGAAAGACGTGTTTTATTTAAAACAATCGACAAAATTATACCATTTATCATAACTAGAAACTGTAAAAGCATCATTTTTCTTTTCTGTGCTGCTGCCCCACGGCTGTGGAACGCCCTTCCTGACACCCTGAGGGCACCACAGTCCATAGAGACTTTTAAAAAAGGACTAAAAACATTCCTTTTTAGCAAAACCTTTGGTTCCTCCCATCTAGATGGTTTTTAGATTATGTATGTATGTTTTCTGTTTTTAGCTGTTTCCCCCCCCCCCCTTTTTTTTTTTTTTTTTAAATCCTTTTTATAATTAGACTGTTATGTTTTTAACCTGTAGCACTTTGAGATTTCCTGTAATGTAAAGTGCATTACAAATAAAATGTATTATTATTTATTATTATTATTATCATTTTGGATGGAACTTGAATAAATCAGTCATTGTTTAAAATAGTCATATGTCGTCAAAATCAATGTATTCTGTGTTATTTTAAATTCCACTTTTCCACATTCACATCTTGCAGGCCCTTGGAAAATAATGTTCTCTATATAGATTCCATTTTTATAAAATAAATACATAAAAATAAATAAAAAGATTTCAGCTGTTTCCATGGAAATGCTGGACTTATATATTTTATATATATCACAGTGAAAAATGAGGTCACAGTGATTAAATTGAGACAGCAGCTAATTCAGAGGGTAGATTTGAATTAATATATTTAATGATTTAATTAGCATGGCACAATATTATTTGTTAAATAAGCTGTCAAGAAACTGTTATTTTTTAAGTTTAAAATGTTGACTGCAGGGGGATAGCTTATGATAATATCACTTAAAATAGATAGCCCTTTGTGATAATTACCTTGAGATAAATGCACCTACCAATCACAGTGTGGGGTGGTGGGGGGCTACATTTAAATAAAGTAATAATTTTTCTGCCAAAGAATAAATGGCACTTTCATCCCTATCCATTTTCTGCTGAGATTCTTTTGAAAAAGATCAAATTAAATGTGAATGAAAATGTTTCCACAGCTCAGCAGGGAAGCCATCAGTAAAGGTGCCTTGTTATTGAACTGGCATTGAAAAATTCCTCACAGAATAAGTGCTTCTTTAAAATGTTTGCTTGCTCGTCTGTTTGGAGAGGCAGGCTGTATTACTCAGGATTTTATTGATGCGTTCAATACTAAAGTGCTTTGGATTCTGTGAGGTTTTGTGTACCTGTGATGCAATCAGTCCAGGGTGTGAAGACTTTGGCTGGGGATGAAAATAGGCACGTGGGCGTGTGAATATCCACTGGTGAGCTGAGAGAGGGAGAGAAGACAAAAAAATATGTAAAATTATGGACACCTGGAGGGAAAATGACAAGAGGAAGGGGGCAAGGGACGTGTAAAATACAGACTCGCTGTCAAGACGGTCAAGCTTGATGTAAGAGTCAGAAGCGTTTCTCTTTCCCTTTTTTTTAGCTGAAGTTGATTAGTGAGTTCATTGGCATGGAAGAGCTGTCTATTAATGTACAATTTGCTTTTATTTCTTCTTGATACGTATTCTTTGTGGGAAAATGCTTGTGAATGTTTTCCTTATTATCTGACACAGCAGGTCATTCATGCTGAGGTTGGTTCATTTCAGTCCTTTCCTTTGGGTTTAAGCAGCTCATTGTATTTTTAAGTTTTCAACTTTGACAATAATTGGTGTCTGATGTCGGCCTCATCTCCTGAAATTTGTATTACCATATAACAAAATAAAACTTCATTCTCAATTACATTTTGAGGGAAATGTATTTTCTATTAGATTTTGTTTCCAATGTTATCAGAAGACTGAATGGGTGTTATCAGCGGTCATCATTCCCATTTAAATGGGCAAGTGGAGGCCTGCGCCACCTGCTGGCAGGTTAAGATGGTTGTTATCAGTCGATTCAATGACTACTTACTGAAAACAAAGTGATTATGTTTAATTAAAATGCTGCAGTTTAAGATTTCGCTACAAAACGACTTCTCTTAGGTAAGGGATGAAAACGTCAGATAGTTCAAATTGTTCGTTCATTCTTTGAACACCATTTATTTTCCTAGAAGTAAGGTATGGTCCATGCCTCACTGAAAGAAGCTTAGACAAACTGTTTGAGCAAGGAGCAGAGGAGGGTCGGAATGGCAGCGCTCTGTATGCAAACAGGGAGAGCGTGCAGTCAAATCACTCATAAACAATCACTCTGATAAAACACCCAAAACAGAGTGAGTCACGGAAAAAAACTAGCCTATTTTTCCGACTTTTTTCTCATAAATCTGCTACTTTTTTCTCGCAGATTTGCCACAATCTCGTAAATCATAAATTTACACTTCATAATTTCTAAACAATAAAAAAAAAACATGTATAGTTTTCCTGTCAGCCATGCAACATCATGTTGCATGGCTGACAGGGAGACAATATGAAGTTTGTTTTAATTCCAATCATGATATTTTTTAAACCTAACCAAGTAGTTAATTAACCACATGTTTAAAATGTGACTGTAATTAGAAAGGAAAATGTGTTTCCCTTTAAACACAATGTAAAGGTCCTGACACCTTAAATTAGTGGTTTTTATTCCTAACCTTAACCAAAAAAATATTTTAAATGTTTTCTGATGCCTAACTATGATTATTTTTTAATGAACCTTAACCTAGTGGTTTTGGTGCCTAACCTTAAGCAAAGTGTTAAAACAGCAGTCATCACATGTTTACAATGTGTTTGCAGCAAGTTTCAAGTGATGGTAGTCATGTTTCACAATGAGAACAGGTTGGAGTGGTTAGTTAACATATGTTTGGTTAAAAAACATATTTATATATATAGATATTAAACATTATCTGTTGTTTGCAAAGACATACAGTGCCAACATTTATTCTAGTGATAGGCTGTCTAACCTTGTCATTGTGGTTGGAGGGAGAACATTCAGGAGGCGCTGGGAAATAGTAAAATGAAAAAAAGTAGTTGTCAGACAGTAAAGGTCACTTCGATCTGCTCCTGGCGAAACTCCAAACTGTGCTTTAACTCACAAAACTCCTGTTCAGTTAGCATAATAAAAATCTGGCCCACTGATGTCAGAGTGTCACCAACATCAGAGTAGAAGTCTCGTCTGTCTGAGTCAGTGAGTGAATCAGAGGATCTGAAGGCATTTGGAAGATGATGTACAGTTCATAGATTTGTGCAATTGGTTGAAAACCTTGTTGAGGTTCTGTTCACTCATCCAGACTGTCAGTGGTGGTAAACACCAGGAGATTTATGTCCTCTGTGTGATCATACATTGTGGCAGGTCTTGTTGGTTACAGCAGTAGTAATGTTTGCTTCATGTCTTCAGCTGTGTCAAATGATATGTCACGGTTTGTCTGCTGTAAACTAAATATGTTCCTCATCAGCAAGTGTCATATGGTACACTGTGTTGAATGAGGCCTCCAGTAATAATTATCTTTATGATGCAATTGGCTGAAAAGCATCACTGCTTCAGAAACGCTCATTTTACTGCCAAGACCATCAAGACATACTATGAGCTGCACTGTAGAAACACTGACACTAATGTAAAGCTAAAAAAAAACAGTCACAGATGTGCAGAAAATTCTCTATTTAAAATGGTCAAATAATTTCCTAAAATAGATGTGCACTGTAGATGTTAGCAAACATCACTCAACCAGTGGGATATCTAGATGCTTAAGGAGCCTATGGTGAAAAATACCCAGGGGCCACAGCAGCAGATTAGCGGACCTACTGGGCAGCAACTGGAAAGAATATTCACAATTAGCAAGCTTGAAGTTATTCAAGTTAGGTTAATTAGATAATAGAATTCTGTTATTTACTTGTTCCTGCCATCATCTGATCCTCCTACCACACTCTTTCTTTTCTCACCTCCAGACAGATTAATTGACTTTCAAGAATGAAATGGGGTCCCTCTAGGGGGGTTTCCTATTGAAATGTCATTGCAATTTATCCATTTACTGTTTAAGGAGGAGGAGAAAGAGGAGGAGGTAATTGTGGAAACCACATTTTGATACTTTGCTGTAAAGTTAAATGTGTCAGCCCTTGGGGGCCCCCTAATGGCCTGAGGCCCCTGAGCAGTCTCTTGCCTTCCCTGTTCACCAACTGCACATCTCACAGGAGTAAATGGTGCATCCACTTCACGCTGAGAAATGGACAGCAGCGACACGGGGTGCTGACGAGGCTGTGGCCTCCGCCTCAGGTCTGCACCTTTCCTCTCTCTCTTTAAAAAAATCCTTTCTGGATCACTGTCTGTGATCATTCATTACACCTGTCTGACTCTGGGGACACCATGGCTCATAATTTGCAATAATACGACATTACATTTTATATTTTACAATATAACCCGTATAATATTTAATATTGTACTATATGTCACAGCTCATACATATCTTTGGTCCTTACTCTTAACTAATTTCTTAGCTTCTGCTTCAGAACAGATTCTCTTTCAGCACAAGAGGAACCATTAGTCATGTAAGTGTTTGGTCACTGCACAACCCATTAGCCTTGAAAATAAGAGACACCACAAAACACAAAGTACAGCTCATGATAAAAACAAAAATGGAAGAAAACACAGGAAAATGGACCAGCAGGGAGGTTCCGATTTTACTGCGGATATATGAAATATAACATTTTGACTCGACAACTCCTGGCTTGTGTCATCTCAGTGCTCCTATTGTTTTGGCCAAAATCTGTTTGTTTTTTGCACTTCAACAGTTATTGTTTATCATTATTAATTGTATTTGTTTGTTTATTGTTAAGTTTTCATGTGTAGTTTCTGCAGCTGCTGCAGTCTTTTAGACGTAGATATTTTCAAATATTCATTAATACACATTTAGTGCTCTATTGAACTGTAGCAGGATGGTGTATGTGTATAACTCAAAATAAACTGAAGTGACCATCTTCATTGTAGAAAAAGTGTCACCCAATTGCAATTATGTGGTTCATTTATGTTTAAAAAAAAATGTTTTGGAACAATAATGGAGCTCTTTGGCACAGAGGAATAAATATATGACTGTACTTAGCAGAATAAATTTTTTCCTTGTTTCATGGGATTTGGTGAACATATCACCATCTTTCTACCACCTTATACGACTCTACTTAGTACCTCATAATTACTAAGAAGAGAAGTAACAATTCTCACTGTAGTAAAAGGGCTATTTGAGTTAAATCATCCCTCGGCTCCTAATTCTGTCAATGCACTCGAGCAATTATATTGCGAAGAATTTAATTATAGATGAACTTTTATTATTCTTGGGATTCCTCACCCAAAACGACCGGAAACCTTTACCCTTGTAACAGTTCCTGACACCAGTGTTGTAGGCTGTTCTTTCTGAGGCTACATTTTCATTAGTGCAAAATGTCAACACTCCAGAAAGTTAGCTTGACCTGGAGGCCTTTGGGGACATTTTGCCCATCGTTTTGCACATGTAATATGGCTCTCTGTTGAATATTAAGGTGGCTTTTGCCAAATGAAGGTGGTGCATTTCAAGTAAAAATATTTCAGTCAGTGAGATTAATGGCTTCTAGACCTCATGTGTATTTAAGAGAATACCTTGTGGAGGTTAACCAAGGGAGGCCACTGTGCCATTCTCTCTGAATGTGCCAGAAAGGCCACAATTATTTCAGTATTTGAGATATTAAGCATTATACTTTTTAACATTTGAAAGACTTCTCCTTTCAAGAATGAATAGCTTTCCAATGGCTAAATAAAGGAGTATGTCAATAAAACTTCACGCCATTCCACTTCATTCAGTTCTTTTAACACACTGCAGGAAGTTCTTTTTTGTGTCGGGTGTGGTAAGAGGTGCAACCAGTCGGCACAATAAATGCTGGCATTTTACTTTTCTGCAAACCCCAAGAAATATTTCAAAAATGTTTCTGAACCGCTGTGACTTGTTTCACTGTGACAACCTAACATTTTCTCACTCCCAACTCATTTTTATAACTGTGTGATACCAACATACAAGTGTTTGAGACACACTGGGCTTTGTATCGAGTGTAAGGTAAACCTGTCAATGAGGGGCCGTACAAGCCATAATTCATTCTGGTCCTCTCACACACATACATTCTCCTTTCACATACATATATTTTCACTCTCACACACATACATTCTCCTTTCACATACATATATTTTCACTCTCACACACATACATTCTCCTCTCACACACATACATTCTCCTTACACATACATATATTTTCACCCTCACACACATACATACATTCTCCTTACACATACGTATATATTTCACTCTCACATACATACATTCTCCTTTCACATACATATATTTTCACTCTCACACACATACGTATATATTTCACTCTCACATACATACATTCTCCTTACACATACGTATATATTTCACTCTCACATACATACATTCTCCTTTCACATACATATATTTTCACTCTCACACACATACATATATTTTCACTCTCACACACATACATTCTCCTTTCACATACATATATTTTCACTCTCACACACATACATTCTCCTCTCACACACATACATTCTCCTTACACATACATATATTTTCACCCTCACACACATACATACATTCTCCTTACACATACGTATATATTTCACTCTCACATACATACATTCTCCTTTCACATACATATATTTTCACTCTCACACACATACGTATATATTTCACTCTCACATACATACATTCTCCTTACACATACGTATATATTTCACTCTCACATACATACATTCTCCTTTCACATACATATATTTTCACTCTCACACACATACATATATTTTCACTCTCACACACATACATTCTCCTCACACATACATATATTTTCACTCTCACACACATACATACATTCTCCTTACACATACGTATATATTTCACTCTCACACACATACATTGTCCTCACACATACATATATTTTCACTCTCACACACATACATACATTCTCCTTACACATACATATATATTTCACTCTCACATACATACATTCTCCTTTCACATACATATATTTTCACTCTCACACACATACATACATTCTCCTTTCACATACATATATTTTCACTCTCACACACATACATACATTCTCCTTTCACATACATATATTTTCACTCTCACGCACATACATACATTCTCCTTTCACATACACATATATACTTCTCACATATATAGCTCCTCCTCCTGGAGCAGGAAGTCACTCTCAAACCAGGAAATGCATACGCAAGACTTACTCAGCTTATCCTAACTTGATATTAAATAGCAGAACTTTACAATGAAGCTATTCAAAGTTTTCCTGTTTTCTTATTTGTTGCAGTTTTTAATTTTTGGAGTAAGTAGCAATGAAGATGACATTAGACATTTTTTTAACAATGTCTTACAATGTATTGAACGACTGCAAGGAGAAACTACAGATTCTTTTGTTCATGAAAGGCTGTATGGACAACTTCGTGATCACATTCAAACCTTATCTGGATTTCTGTCAATCTCAAGATTTGTTGAAGATTCAAGAAATAGAGTTGCAGTCAATACATTAGAGTCCTTGTATGGATGTCTTCAGTGTTTGCTTACTGCTCATGAAACCAGACAAACAACCAGGGCTGACAACAGTTATGCTGTGTTGCCTCCACCTGTTATGACTGGACATCAGGGCAGACCTACACTGTAACAAAATTTCCTGTTAAATTACAGTAAAATACTGGCAGCTAAAGTTGCCAGCTTGAAACTGTTATTCTACAGTGTACCTACTGTGATCTACAACAACAGTTTAGTACTGTAAAAATATTACAGTACTGTGCTGTATGGAAAATAAACATTACAGTATTATACTGTCAATTATACTGTTATTTTACAGTTCCTACTGTATTCTCAATTAACAGCTTATTACTGTAAAACTGTAGAATGTGATCTTCACAGTGATATAAACTGATTTAAAAGTTTTACATTTAAAAATGAAAACCCCTGAAATAATAATAATAATAATAATAATAACACATGAAAATAGCTATGACAGAAATGGCTCAGACAAGAGATGGCCTTACAACATTAGGCATTTATTAAAGCTGAACATTTTCAGTATCAGTACAAAATCCATAAAGCAGCGTGGCCACATGAGGATTCACCGTTGTTGCCTTTTTGTGGACCAGCTTCCCCGTCTTCTTTGACACCACCTTCCCCTGGCTGGTCTTTCTTCCCTTCTCGGGATTAATCCCAATGAGGCGCCTAAAATGTAATAATAGAATAAGTATATAAGATATTAGGTATGGTAAGTAAAGATCACTTGATTTGAGGGTGGCATTAGGAAACATTGTTATCTTTGGGAAATTTTATCTTTGGCAAAGTTTAACAGATAGATACTTTTTGAAGACTGTATTTCAGGTTCCTCTACCATGGTGTCTATTGTCAACTTAAGAAGAGCAGTTAGCGAAAGACACATGCTCAATGAGAGCACCACAGAGAGTGACATGGCCAGTCTGAACAGCCCCATTCCTTAATTAAGATGGGTGCCAAAAGGAAGCAGGCTATGCTTTGATGTGCAGGAGATATGTGCAACAACTGTAAAAGTTAATATACCAGCATGGCTTATAATAAATGACAATTCAATATTTCTGAACAGAGCTGGGAAGAGAGGTAACATACTCAAACAATATTTCTGGCAGAAATTTACCTTTGAACAAACTCCAGTGTCCTTGCAGCTTCTTCTTGGTATTGCAGGTTGAACACATAGAATGTGGCAAAAACTGCAGCAAGCCCTGTGATGAAGTTTAGGAGACAGATACAGAAAGAGAAATTGGACAGATGGAGACACAGAAAGACAGACTGACTTTTGTTCTATACTCCATGTCATGCTTTTATGACACTTACCCAGTAGAATCAGTCGTGGACTGGTTGGGAGGGTCAGGGTTAGGGTTACATTCTGTAGAACATGGACAACAGTATCCAAATTAAGAATGGAATTGCATGTACAATCATTGTAGACACAAGAAATATGGCTAAACAAAACTTACATCAGCATTCAGGGAAACAACACTTGAAAGATGCATTAGGCAGACAACTATGAGTTTGCATGTGCCTGACATGTCCAAACGTATTCCTGCAGGTTTTACCACATATGTTGCAAGTTATCATGTTTTCACTGCAGGCCTTCACAGCAAAACAATCTTTGAAATACTCTCTCAAGAAAAAAAATCATTTCATCAACAACTAGTCAACTAACTTTTAGCTACTGTATATTACATTAGTGCATATTTGAAGCTACTTTTTAGCTTTTTGCATCAACCTGCATAACAAGCTTCTCCCTATAAACTCCCATAAACCGTTTTACTTGAAAAAGTAAAACAATAAATGGTAAAATAGAATCTTGTAGCCCACCTTAATTAGATCTGACAACAACTCAAATGCCCAAGCCAACTTATGCTAACTTAAGTAATGTGCTTCAACAGAAAGCTAAACTTTTGTCCACATAGTTGCTAAATGAGAGTAACGTATGCTAGCGTGCGGCACGTACTTTTGACTCAATCTTTACGGCAAAAAACAGTCAATAAAATGTTAATCAAACACAAAATCACATTAGCATTATGCTGACTTTTGCAAGATTATATTTACCTTCTGAAGAAAGCCACGGGGGCAGGATGGATGAGGGTCCACTGCGCAGTTGAGGGGAGAATGGTGAGGATAGCAGCAGGTGATGCCTCAAGTGCTCGATCCAGTTCGGTGCTTTCAAGGGTCCGGATGAAAACTAATTCTTCATCTTCTTATTATTGTGCCCTCAATCTCAAATAAAAACACTGATGTGTAGGCCTATTTTTAATTTCATTAATTTTTTTATTTTGCTCAGATGAACTATTAAACAGACCGAAGATCAAGTCTGATTTAAAGTTAACTGAAAAAGAAAGAAAATACTGTATTATACCGTAAGATTAAAGGTAGCTTGCTGTAAAAAAACAAACAAATAATACTGCTCTTTACCGTAAGATTTTACAGGAGCTTGCCGTTAATATTTTGTTCCTCAAAAACATCAGAATTTACAGTATTCAACTGTATTAATGGAAAACGGTACACTACTGTGCAAAATAGCCCGTATTTTTACAGCAATTTGTTACAGTGTAGATACAGCGTCTCATCTCCCCCCTCCATGCTGATTGTGACCTGACCTGAACGTGACTCTGCTTGAGCTTCTCAGCCAATCACAGAGCGATAAATTACCTTCTTCTTCCTCTTCCTTCGGTTTTATGGCGGGTTGCAACCATTGCTTATTAGGTGTATACCGCCACCTACTGTACCGGAGTATGTAGACGATAAATGCTGCCTTCCGTTTCCACTATACTTTCACTCACACATACATACATTCTCCTCTCACACACATACATTCTCCTCTCACACACATACATTCTCCTTTCACATACATATATTTTCACTCACACATACATACATTTTCCTTTTACATACGTATATTACTTATAATATGAAAATGTATAAATATGAGAGTGAAAATATATGTATGTGTGAGTGAAAATATATGTATGTGAAAGGAAAATGTATGTATGTGTGTGAGAGTGAAAATATATGTATGTGAAAGGAGAATGTATGTATGTGTGTGAGAGTGAAAATATATGTATGTGAAAGGAGAATGTATGTGTGTGAGAGTGAAAATATATGTATGTGAAAGGAGAATGTATGTGTGTGAAAGTGAAAATATATGTATGTGTAAGGAGAATATATGTGTGTGAGAGTGAAAATATATGTATATGAAAGGAGAATGTATGTATGTGTGTGAGAGTGAAAATATATGTATGTGTAAGGAGAATGTATGTGTGTGAGAGGAGAATGTATGTGTGTGAGAGTGAAAATATATGTATGTGAAAGGAGAATGTATGTGTGTGAGAGTGAAAATATATGTATGTGAAAGGAGAATGTATGTGTGTGAGAGTGAAAATATATGTATGTGTAAGGAGAATGTATGTGTGTGAGAGGACCAGAATGAATTATGGCTTGTACGGCCCCTCATACCTGTCCATGGCAGGCCCTTGGGAAATACAGGCTGAAGGGTCAAACAAACCCCGGACTTTGACACAGAAGACAGTTTGTTTGTGTCCCGTTTGAAACAAAGAGTCAGTGTTGTTATTTGAATTAATCTGCGTCAAGTAGTTCAGTCCGGAAGGAGTTTTTTAAAACCCAACCCTGTTCTTTTACCATAACCTTAGCCAAGTTCTTTTATTTTGTTTGCTTAGATAAGGCCCTGCAATAGGCAACCTGTCCAAGGTGTACACAGCCTCTACGTTCCTCCAAGTGGCTGCTTTTTAATGTAACCCTCTGCACCTTGGACACAGAAAAATCTTCAAAAACATCCAAAATTAGAACCATTCATATCCACTGACGAATTTTAGGGTATTTTAAATAACGTGGTGATGGAGGCATGTGGTTGTTTTTCTTGAAAGGGCCACTTTTTAAATCACTGTTTTTCTATTTTATTGTCATTTTTTGTATATCGTGTTGTGTATGTTGTAATATCAGCTGGGATCCCCCACCCACCCCACCCATGTCTGAAGAAACGATTTATTGTAAAAACAATAAACAATTTATTGTACACTGTGCAATGAAAATACAAGGTGTTCTCTCATGCTATTCTATTTCAAAATGCCACAATCATTTAAAACAAGCTGATAATAGCCGGAGAGATCTGTGTCGGCTTTACATAGTGATTCCGTGAAGGCATGAAATTCATGCCCTTTCAAAGTCAATCAAATCAAAATCAGAATTACTTTATTTATCCCCGAGGGGAAATACAGTTATTCTTGTAACTCTGGATGAATGAGACAGCCTGATGGCTGTAAGAGCAAAGGATCTTTTGTATCTCTCTGTCCTGCAACAGACAGAGGAGCGGTCCTCTGCTGTTTTTTTGGTCCATAAAGGCAGATGATCCGGGTATTTAAAGATGGACTCGAACATCTTGACAGTGCATCTCTCCACCATCTCCTCCAGTGTGTCCAACCTGACTCCAAACACAGAGCCAGCTCTTTTGACCAGTCTGTCCAACCGCATTTAATCTCTGTGTCTGATGCTGCCTCCCCAGCAGACTGCAGCATAAAACAACACACTACCACCACAGACTGATAAAACATCTGCAGTATCTTAATACAGATATCAAGAAATCTGAGCTTCTTTATGAAAAAGAGGCGGCTCTGCCCCTTTTTAAGGGACCAGTCCAATTAATTATCCAGGTATCCACCTAGATACTTATAACTTGGCAACACCTTGAAGTCCACATATTTACTGGCTGAAGAGGTCTGGCGTTGCGGAACGAGGTGGTAGGAGAGGTGCAACAGAGCAGCAGCACTACTGCACAGTGCTAACAGGCTACACAGTTAGCTCTACTCATGCTCTCCGTTTGTTTACAACAAGCACCGGACACTCTGTGCACAGTTAGGGATGCTGCTTTGTTTACGATCAGCGGCAGACACCATATGTACAGTTCGCATGCCGTTATGTTTACAAAGCGACAACACAACACAAACCAAAACAGAACCAAAGGGGTTCCAGATGCATTCATATCACACGCTGAAGGCCGTGAAAAAACATGGGTATGTGACGAGTTGGGAGGTGTTAGAGCCGGAGCTCTTAAAGCCTCCTGCACTCTGCCCCGGTTCTTTTGTTCAAGACTTGGTTTATACAAAAGACTCAAAACAACTGAATACAGTTTACCATTTATTAAAAGAATAATAGCCAAATGCAATGAGCAGAGCTGGACTCTGCTGTGTCCATGCCGGGATCACCAGTCAGAGTGCCAACAAGTTCCTCAATTCAAAGTTATCTTCTGGGAGTGGGCCCCACCCCGACAATAGGTTGGACTTTTTTGCGATTGGTCAATTTGTGATGGTGATGGCAGTAGCGAAACCCATACTGGACACCTTGTGGTTTATGTCTATTCAAAACTAGGATATATATCAATGTTTTCGTGTGTATGTTTCTTACTGCAATAGATGCACCCTGACCTAGTTCTAACAAGTTTTCAGTAAAGGTTCAGTAAGAGGACACAATGTGGTCTCTTAACCCAGTCGAATAGAAGAAGTGCTCTCTTTTACCTATAGCCAAATAGATGAAGTGAGCCTTGCTTAGGATGAGGGCAGGATGTGCCCCCTTGACCTGCAGTTCAATAGGGGAACTAAACTTTAAATGTTTGTTGAGCACTCTTCTGAAAAGTCACTGAAGCTTTTTAACAAACACTTCAGTTACAGCTAAGTTAAGCAAAATATCCCTATCCTTCAGAGGTGATGCTTTGATGTTAAAGATGTTGCAAAAACATGACGACTGCAAAGCGCGGTAATCATGTGACGGTCACTTTTGATCACCAAAAGTGATTTTGATCAACATATCTGATAGTTTGCAGACATGTAAAATGCCAACAACTGAACAACAGATGCACTGTTGTGGAAAAAAGAGAGAAATTATTAAAACCACGTTAATAAAAGTATAATTACATTTTTAATCCGAAAGCAAAAGTGGTGAAGTACAATTAAAGTGTTAAATTGGATGACGTTAATTGGATTTGACAAACAAAAGTAAATAACAAACTTAATTTAATATCTCCATGCATCATTTGTATGCAGGGAAATCATTACATCACTGATGGAGTTCTGTTAACATAAACATAACTGACATTTTATAGGGAATATAACATCTGTATGTCCTATGCTGTATATTGCACACACACGCACACACACACACACATATATATATATATATATATACACATATATATATATATATATATATATATATATATATATATATATACACAAAACACTATTGCTATTTAAAAATAAAGAGGAAGAAAAACATAAAGCACAAGAATCTTTAAAGAAAAGACCACATTAACAGATGCTGACTCAAGGGGAACTCATTTTCAGATGACCTCTTTAACCCAGGGAAATTTAATTTACTGTGAAATTTGTACTGAACAAATATGGAGGATTTTCAATGGACAAAAAAAAAAAGACGAGCTCACTATCCGTGTCAGGGTGACATCGGTCCTGTCTCGCCTTGTTCCCCCTCTGATCTGCATTTTCAGTTAAATCCTCCACACACCACAGAGCCCCCTTTGGTCCTGGCTAAATGAGTTTCTTCTTATATGTATTAATATTTTTGTAAATATCTTTTAATGAAAAACATTAATCAGCAAAGTAACTAGTAACATAAATGTAGTGCATTTAAAAATACAATATTTCACTCTAAAATGTAGTGGATTTATATGTAAAAAAATGTTGTAAAGTTCAGTTACATTCAAATACTTAGATCATGTAATTATTATCATCGTATTATCAATCCAATAGTTTAAGTTTCCTAATCACACTTATTTTCCATAATCCATCTTCTTTGTGTAACTTAAACCAGAAGATGAGAATTTAAAAATTGAACACAATCTGGGGTTTTGTAGAATTGTCAATTATTGAGCATTGGCCAACAAGATCTGGTAAAAAATGCAGCAGCCAAATTTTAGATTGTTTTTGTGAACAGTTCATATGATTTTCTACAAAAAAACACTACACTGACATTTAATGTCACATGTTAAAAGCAATGTAGACCATGTAAAAAACCCAGGAGATGCGGTGCCTGTGTCCTGTGTTTTCATTAAGCCTAACCCTGTTCTCTTTTCCTAACCTTAGGAAAGTGGTTTTGGTGTCCGTTTTACACAAGATCTCCAACCTAAACGACAGACTAGGTTGTAACGACCCATATGAGCATTTGTCAAAACAACCCATGTGAATGTTTGCGGTACAAAGCGGAACGTTATAAAAATAGTACACACATCATGATACATACACGTATGGTTCATGGTTGTAAAATAAGGCTACAGTTTCGTTGAATTTAGGCTACAAAACCCCGGGTTTGGGCTAAAAGTGTTTAAAGACACTTTAAACAGTAAATAAATGTACGTAAATACTGAAAATTGAAGTAGTTACGAGGACAATGTGACTACTGGAAGTGACATAGTTCCAGTAAAATGTGATGCACAAAGCATGAGGCACTGGAGTTCAGTGACATTTAAATCACATTGTTTACTTTTGTTTTTTTTACATGGGACACGAAGCTTGTTCTCCTGGGTGAAAGGTCTGTTCGACTCTCCCACCACCTCTTCCATCCACAACGAGTGTAACTTCCGTGTTTAATACTCTGCCTAGCCATCATTCATAATAATTACTACCAATAGAGGGCAGTGGAGGACAGTCTCAAATGTGAATATGGGTCGTTTTATGCCTGTACACTGATGGGGTTGATTTTGAGGGGAGACCAATCTGGTTTTACAGCAATAACAATGCTTTAAAATGGATATTTACATACAAATCACACTGCAAACATTTTTCATGAGAATAAGTAGAAAAAAAAAAGTATTGTACTTAATTGATGCAAATTCCTGCACATACTAGCACATTAAAATAAACTGGTGTGCAGTGAACCTGGAGCCTGCTTCGGCTGGTTGGTGATTCAGCTGTCCCCGTGTTACTGCTTCTACTACCTCTACTCCATTAGTATGCTAATGGGGCTGATAGAGCTCCTCCGGCTGTGGCTCAGGAGGTGGAGGAGGTTGCCCACTAATCAGTTTGATCCCCAGCTTCACCTGTCCACATCCTAAAGTGTCCTTGGGCAAGACACTGAACCCAATATTGTGGTTACCTGAACATGGACCCCAAATTGATCCCAAAAGGTTGAAGCACCAGGTTTGTGTGTGTGTGAATGAGATCGAAGATTGTGTAGCGTTTTGGATAAAAGTGAAAAGCTGAGAATGAAACCAACAGCTCTCAGCAGAAAAACACAACATCGTTCAGCATTTCTGCTGCTGCATTTTTATCTTTTCTTGTTTGCTCTGAGAGCTTAGAGACCTTGGTGTCTTAGAAGGCTGACACTAAGTCAACAGTTCTTGTTGCGGCTTGTGAGGGAGGTTTGGGAACAAAGATAAGGGTCCTTGTTACAGGGTGCATTCTCCAGCAGAGCTCAGGTGTCAATGAGATTTCAAGCGACCCCTTGACTCCGTTGCTGCATAAAAGACACTGGGTTATATTCAGCGTGCTTGGTGGTTAAAATAGGGGAAAAGCTACAAAATGTGGTGAATGACAGATAAAGCCATTAAGTCGCTTAGTTCAGAACATTCACATCACATTAGAACTCTTACAGAAGTCATTCAGCATCCAAAAGGTGCTGTTTGAGGAACTTCTATAACATGAAAGTACTAATGTAATCGCTTCAAAAATCATAAATTCAGCCATCAAAGAGGCCTGCAGAGCACACAGACGGCCAAAGGAGTAGGATTCTTCCTGGATAAGTACATATGAAGTACAAAGTACATCAAATCCGCCATGGGGATTATAATAATAGCTTATAAATGATTTTCTTTGTTTCAGTTTCCATGCTTCTGCAGCCATTCATTTGACAGCCTTTGTCTTTCTGGAACACGTGCTCTCATATTCAGTCCTAGTCTGCACTTTGAATTGCTTTCAGCTCCAGAGATGAAAGAACATTGATTGAACTTCCATAACTACCATATGAATATGGATGTAAGAACTCTTACGCATGTCTTTGGCCTTGGATAACAAAGTAGTCCCATTTGAATTATGATCAAACATTCAAAGTGTCTCTATATAGCAAACAATTGTGAGTGAAATTATTTCACATACATATGATTGGAGGTTCATACTACTGTGGATTGTCACGAAGGTTAAAAGGTCTGTTTCTCAAGGACTTCTGTGCTTCATGCTTCTCCCCCTATTTATCCCTGATTAACAATACTGTATCTGGGTGATACATGCAGGTTTTTAGAAGGATATAGTTGCATACATAACAGCAGAGGTAATATTCACTTCAACATAAGTAATGTTGTGATTGAATGAGAATATGGAAACAAATTGATTCAGTACCTAACTAATGGATGGATTTTAAATAAGGATTTTGGGGGAAAAAATGCTCGATGCAGGTTCTGTATGTGTGACATTGAAAGTGACAATTCATGTACAGAAGTTGATTTACAGCTTAAATTTAAAAATCAAGAAAATGGCCTTTGGCCAGAAACAACGTAGAAGTCGCATGAGTGCAGCTCTCCCGCTATCTTTTATTTACGTAAAGTTATTCTTACCACCTGTTTTTTTACTAAACTATTTCCCACGAACACTAAAGGCTATGCTGAACATTTCTGGCGAAAAATTATGTCCAAAAAAGTGAACCAGCAACGAAAAGATGATCCCAAGTGTCATGAATGGTTTCATTTGAAGTGATGTTGACAGTCTTACGACAGTGACACTTTACGGTAGCAGGTATGTTTTGCGAGCATGAGGAAAAACCCCACACTTGATCGCTATAAGCTGTATGTTCAGAGCTGAGAATAAAGGTCAAGTAAAACAGAGAAAGTCTTCCCTCGACCATTCTACACCAAGAAGACTGACTCCTCAGTCACATGCGATAGCCCTGACCTGGCTGACTTTAGCTAGCCTGCTAGAAAATCACAGAGCCTCCATCTCTGCGGAATTCAAATTGGCGTTCCCTTCCCTGGGAGAGAAGCTGTCAAAGACTCAAAACACTATGGACGACCATGGTCATCGTAGCCTCTCGCTGGAGACAAACGTCAACACGACCTACCAACATATGCACGCTTCGGAGGGGTACGAGGCACTTGCAGACAGCAACGCTAAGCTAATAGCTAAGCTAGCTGACCGGGAGGGGTGCAACAGAAGAAACCTTGAGGAACATTGTCATATATCAAACTGGACTAAGGTATGCCTTCTGAAGATATGCTATCTCACTCATAATGCTGGCATAGTAAGCTTAGCTAAGCGCTACACATTCAGCTAACAACGCTAAATGCTAACGAGCTACAGGCCTTTTGTATCGCACTTTAACAAGGCGACTAGACTATGTTTAATTAATGCATTGTCTGAATTACTTTGTTGGGTTGGGAATCCTTAGAATACCAGTTAAAGCTGCAGTGATGACAGTGAATATCACCGAATATAGTGATTGGATGTGGTGATATTTACGGTCATCCCCTGGGATATCTACTCCTATGCCTCCTTTAATATAATAACATCAGTTAATAAGTTGAGTATGCAATATGTGCATGGATATATATTTATATATATATATATATATATATATATACATATAAATATATACATATGCATACTTGGGTATATTCTTTGCTATAAGTTTTATCAATTTACATGTCTACCTATTTCTTTCTATTATTGTCTATTATCTATTATTGCATTATAACTGTATTATCTATTTTATTTTTATTTTGTCTAGTTTTTTAAACTCATAATGCACATGTGGCATATCTGTTTCCCTTCTCTGTCAGTGACTGCACACAAATTTGGTCGAGGAATCTGGGTAGCTCTGGCTTTATATGAAGGTAGGTTTTTATGAACATATTCTATTATTTACTATCATTCACCTATCTCAGGATTGCTGCTCAAGGTACTCTAAGTTGTTGGACTGTTTACACCAATGACTGATTACTTATACTATGGAGTCACTTAATTAATATTGGGAATCAGAAATGACAAATTAAAATTGAAGAAATAAGTGAAGAAGTTGTGCCATTGTACTTGGCAGAAGGATAAGGTACTACGGGTACCAAGAAGGGTGAGTAGTGAGAAGGGGCATGTCATATGCTTGTCTAGCTCTTGGTTCGCACATCGGCCATATTACGTCTCTCAGATCTTGATGCTAACCCAGTGTGTCCTTTTCTCCATATTTGACTATGACTAATACAGATGGTGTGGGGGCTGGTGGTGGGCAGGCGGTAAGATTCATTTCATGGAATTTTGGTGGGCTAAATGCCACAGCAAAATGACAAAGGTTTTTTTCTTACATTAAAGACCTGAAAACAAACATAATTTTCCTTCAGGAAACACACTTAATTGATTCTGACCAGTGTAGACTCAGCAGACCCTGGATCGGGCAGGTTTTTCACCCGAAATAGAGTTGTGGCTATTCTAATTAGGAAAAATGTTAAATTTCTACACAATGATGTCCTCACAGATATCAATGGAACACATGTGATTGAAACTGGCAAACTTGATCAGAAGCCTGTAGTCGTTGTCTCACTATATGCTCCTGAGGTGACCTTGATGTCTTCTCTTCCGAACTTGAACTCTCAATCTTTGATACTAGGCATGAACTGTGTTGTCGACCCAACTATAGACAGATCAAGTGTGAAATCTACCTCGTCCTCGAACATGTCTCAAATTCTTAAAGCTTTCACGGACCAGCATGGATATGTGGACCCCTGGAGATCCCTGAACCCCTCTACGAAACAGTACTTCTTCTCACACACACATCGGTCATATACACCCATTGATTATTTTTCCTTGGATAAATCGATTGTCTTGTTGATGGTCTCAGTGCGTTATTCACCAATAGCTGTGTCAGACCATGCTACCGTAATTCTTAACTTTCACTTCTAATCTAGCTCTAAGAACTTCAGGTCCTGGTGCCTTGATCCTCTGCTCCTCTCTGATGCGGATTACATATGTTTGTAGTGAGGTTGATCTTTTTTTGGAGACCAAAAGAACAGATGATGTCTCCCCCTAACTCTAACTCTATCCCTAACCCTGGTGTGGGAACCATTAATGGTATTTATAAGGATATATATAAGGATTATCTTGAACACTGCACATCTTAATAAGTCCTGAAAGGCGCATCAGAAATTTATTGAGGAAGCAATCGCTAACATCGACTCCCACTATGCAACTGATAAGTAACATATATATATATATATATATATATATATATATATATATATATATATACACACACATATGTATATATATATATACACTGTAACAATAACAAAGTGTAATATACACTGTAACAAATTTCTGTAAGAAAACAGCCAAATTGTGACAGTAACATACTGTTTTCCATAAAAAGGTATTATACTGTAGAAAACAATGCATTCTGGGCAATATTTGTAGGAAGCTTGCCGTTTCCTCTTGTACACATTTTTAATGGCTGTATTTTACTAAACTACCTCATTCAGTATATGGTATATTAAAATTACTGAGGTTATTGTGAAGACAGCGCTTAATTCGTAGTAATTGGATTAGAAACTCTTCTACAAAAGTGTGTCCAGATGTAGCAGTCAAACTGTGTCTTGTTTGCAAGCTGTCCTGGCATTACTCATTTGGCATTTACTGTGAATGCATGTTTTTAGTTTTAAGGAATGAAACAACTTCTAAAAGCTCTGAAGTGGAGCTCTGCTGGATGCAGGAAATGGCATTTTCATATTTTGTACTCATCACCGAGCCGCCATCGAAAATTTTCATCCTTGGGATTTTTGATAACAGTCAGGCTGGTTAAGAGGTTTGGACAATTTGTTGGCCTGCTTCCCTCTGAGGAGCGGCTGCTGACAGGACCGCTGGTTCTCAGAGCAGTGACAGCCTGGAAGGAGGCCTCAGTGGTGCTCATGTGCTGCTGATGTCTGGTGTGAAGCTCACGGCCGACATGTGAACCAGAGTGGACGTATCTTTCTGTCTGAAGCGCTGTACTGTTGACTTTAAGTGTCAGATGGATTTACTCACAGTGCAGGGACTGTAGGCAGCTTGTGGATGACATTAGTGGACTCTACAGTTCATCACACCTGTGAACTGTCTGCTGCCTTAATGGAAAGGAATCCTGATAAAGCACATTCAAATCTCTTGCTTGTTTTTTTATACAATTTGTTCATTTCACATTCTTTCACAGTGTCAGAATTTCTGCAGAGGAAATCCACTTTTCTGTTCTTGAGTTCTCACCATGCATAAAACATATATAAAGGATGTCATGGGTCATTTTAACACATCACAGCTGCTATGTTTATTTGCAGCACCTCTCATACATAAACTGCAGCTCAAAGTGCTTCACAGTATGGCATTAAAAACCAATAGAGGCAACATAAAGAACTCTACACTGCCATTTAAACATAATAGAAAAAAAACACAAGAAAGAAAAAACATTAATAAAAATAGAAGTTAAATTCAAAGGCAGAACAATAAAAGTAGTAAAAAAAATGGAAGAAGATAAAATAACATTATCTGAATGCTTGCTTAGTCTTAAATTGTTTAAAAAAAATATTGACAGAGCTTAAATATCTAGCTTAGCTTGGCAAGGTGTGGGAGCAAAGAAGTTTCTCCAATCGTTAAAAAAAATCTTTAAAAAACATTAAAAAGTCTGGCAGCAAAAGATAACCATAAGTGATGCTACAGATAATTTCTTTAATAATATGGATAATATACAGTAAACATCTGTCTTAAAAATATCTGTAGCAGACCTGTTTTTTTAATTAACTTTATTCAACTGTAAATGTTACAACTTTTGCTGCCAGACTTTTAAAGGGTTTTTTTTAGTATTTATTTTGCTAATTTTTTTGACAAGTTTTACTGTGAGAAAACAGAACGTGTCCTTAATTTTACATTTAGCAATTTGTTGTGTATTTTTTGCATTTTTACATAGAATTTACACTCAAGACCAATTGAATAATATTGTAAAACAAAATGCCCCATTAGATTAATTTACAGATTTCAACATCCATGTTATGATTAATATTTGTAATGAAAGTAACCGTTTTATGGTATTAGCACTTAATGTAGAAAAAAAGGGGTTACTGTTATTGTATAGACTACTTTTGGAACAGATAAATAGGTATAAAGATGAGTCATGTGTGAGGGATCACACTCAGGTCAGCGTTATATTATGTAAAGTAATAAAGTTATTAAAGGATTCTTGAGTGAGAGTAAAGTGTGTGTTTGTGGAGTTTGGTTTTTAATCTATGCTTAAAAAGCTTTTTCTCTTGTAATTTTATTCACAATGAACAGTGGAAAAATCAGTGGGAACCAAGCAGCAGAGATTTACAGAACATTTCACCCAGAAGAAAAAAACTGATTGATTGGTTGATGAATTTCGCTATGAATAGGATTCGGTGAAAGAGTGGTGCAAAGCTTTGTGTGCAGCTGAATGCTCGGCTTTCAGACCAAACCCTGCTCTGTAAAAGTAGCAGAAATCTGACACGTCAGCTTTGTGTTTCAAACAGATCCTGAATCATTTTTCTATAAAGGTAACACTGACAGTCTGACAAGACAGGGCCGTGTTACATTTCTGTGATGCTTCTGACATGTCTGGACTCAAAGCATGCTCTATCATCAACTGAAAGTCTCGACCACACATACACACTAACCAGCCACTAGATTAGGTACACCTGTTCAACTGCTCTTTAACAGCCAATCACAACTTGATGTGTTTAGCTGTTTAGACATGGTGAAGACGAGCTGCTGAAGCTCAAAGTGAGCATCAGAATGGGGAAGAAAGGTGATTTAAATTTATTTGAACGTGTGAAAAACAGAAAATATTCAGAGAGCCTTGATGCCTTATTGATGCCAGAGGTCAAAGGAGAATGGACAGACTAGCTGGAGATGATAGAAAGGCAAAAGTATGTCATATAACAACCAAGACCGAACATGAACACACAACACATCCAACCTTGAAGCAGATGCACGCCATACCGGGTGCCACTGGTGTCAGCTAAGAACAGGAAACTGAGGCAACAATTTACACAGCTCACCAAAATTAGACAATAGAATATTGGAAAAACGTTTCCTGGTCTGATGAGTCTCGATTTCTGCTGCGACATTCAGATGGTAGTGGCAGAATTGGGCGTAAACAACATTAAAGAATTGATCCATCCAGCATTGTATTAAGGTTTCAGGTGGTGGTAATGTGATGGTGTGGGGGATATTTTCTTGGGCCTTTAGTTCCAACTGAGCATGGTTTAAATGCCACAGACTACCTGAGTATTGTTGATGTCATGTCCATCCCTTTATGACCACAGTGTATTGTCTTCTGATAGCTACTTCCAGCAGGATAACGCATCATGTAACAAAGCTCAAATCATCTAAAACTGGTTTCTTGAACATGACAATGAGTTCACTGTACTCTACTGGCCTTCACAGATCTCAATCCAATAGAGCAACTTTGGGATGTGGTGGAACAGTAGATATGCATCATGGATGTGCAGCCGACATATCTGCAGCAACTGCCTGATGCTTTCATGTCAATATGGACCAAAATCTCCAAGAAATGTTTCCAGCACCTTGTTGAATCTATGCCATCAAGAATTAAGGCAGTTCTGAAGGCAAAAGCCTGATACTAGCAAGGTGAACCTAATGTGAGAGAACAGAGATAAAAAAAAATTAAAAAAACATATGCTCATTAAGACAATTAGTTCAATGAGTACATTTCTCATATAAATCTAATTTCAAAGAAAAGAATGACTGTGATTACTTTCAGATGCTGCCCTCTCATTAAGTGAGCCTCTTAAAAACTTTTTCATCAAGATATTTTCCCTTACAGCACAGCCAGGTAATCCTTTTTTATATAGTTTAATCAATCTCAAGTTAAGCGAAGAGTTAAATGAATGTACCTCTGATTGTTCACTTAACTCTTTAAGAAACAATCAGCATATTAAAAAACTTCCCAGCATGCACTTTTTGAGTTATAGCTCTTTTTTGTTTGAAGAACACTTACACAGTGGAAACCTTCAGTCATGGTTGATTCTTTCCATGATATTGACACAAATGCAAACTACGATGAAGAAAGTGTCTTTAATCTGTAGTTTTTCTAATGACCAGCAGGGGGCGACTCCACTATTTGCCAAATGATGTCCGATTGTATGAAAGTTTATAAGGAAAAAAACATCCATTTCCCTCAGTCGCAACAAGAGTGCACATGTTTTCAGTTCATGAAAGTTAAATCTAACATTTTGGTTTTGATAACTGTTAAGTTGTACCAAAAGACTCTCTAAGGGGTTGACTCTTCCGAAGAAGGTGACGGCCAAAATGCCAAACTCAAGGCTTCAAATCGTAGTCCACAAACCGAAGGTTGATGTCAACTTTTTTTATACAGTCAAGCAGCAGTAACAAGGTTGAAGCTGCCTCACATGTTGAATTTATATTATCTCTTGTGGCTGAACAGGAGCAGCAGCAGCTTTAGAGGTAGAGATACAGCAAATCTGACAAACTACGGTAAAAACCCAAGACTGTCAGTTGTGCTCTGGCTGGTTTTGGTTCGTCTGTTTTAAGCACCAGGTCACAAATAATCTAATTTTACAGCTAAGCAGTACTCTAAAATATCTTTCTGAAAATATTTTGGGTGAGAAAAAAGCTATGGCGTTTCAGAATCTTGTTCATATTTGATCAGCACTGTTTGACGGTTGGATCAGTGTTGGGTTTGCTCCAGCTGGTGGGCAATGCTTGGTTCTGTTTTCGACATGGCAGCCTGCTCACAAACTTCTCATTTTACAGCAAAACAGGACAGTAAAATATGTTTCTGAGGCGAGAAATAAACAATGAAGTTGCAGAATCTGGATTTATATTTGATCAGCGCTGTCCAGTTTGGCAGTTTGATCTGAGTTTTGAGTCTGATGTGTGGTGATGGAGGGACTTCAGTCAACACCCAGATCATATCCAAAATGCAACATGTGGCCTGAAAATAAATAGAATGTGTTGATTTAATTTTTTTCATGTCCTGACTTTAACTTGTTTTCAGTTGTTAAATGTATTGTTTGTATTTTAAATAGTCAACTTGTTTTCTCAAGTTCAATAAATTTACCTCAACTGGTTTGACATTCTCAAAAGAAAACTTAAAAACTTATGATGAACTCTCGGCTTTAACCCTATGAACCCCAACAAGCCGTTTCAGGGTGTGTTTTTCTTGTGCTATTTTTACATTTTACTCACCGTGGCCTTGTATTTCATTGCAATATATAAAAAATATATATGAAAGTCCTGCAGCTCTATGGAATCAGCATAATCATGGCAAAAATTGGGAACAACTCAAAAATGTTTTTTGTGTGCTAATAATACAATTATAATGACATAAATCATAAAAAAAAAGAAAAAAAAATGCAAGTTAAATTTCTGTTTTCATTCCAATTTCATTTTTTTTTATTAATAAAATGGAATTGATATGTACAACAAGTGTCACTAATACTGGGGTAAAAAAACTGGCTCTCCACATGCTATACATTGTGAACTATTTACATGTTTCCAGCCTCCTGTCCTCTCCTCTCAGCTCTGTGTAAAAAGATTTTTCAGTGAATATTCGTCACGTGACAGTTCATCTCAGCAGAATCAATCATAGCTTCACAGTGTCGCTGAGAAGCAGAATTTAATGTTTTTAACAGGGTCTAGTTATTTCAAACGCTTTATTTTTGCCAATGTTTTAATTGAGACATGTAGAATTATCAGTGATTTTGATAGAAATATCACAATTTTAGTTTTCATTTTGGTTACCTTTTCTAACGGAAACGTTAGGAACTGATGATCAAGGACTGTTGGAAAGTCCAAATTTCAACAATAATGCCTGCTTTTACAGTTGCTTTTAATGATATATTGTGTACTTTTGGCAAACTTTTAAAGAAAACATACTTTTCAATAATGAATCCCACCATCAGAGGGTTAAAGGCAGCAGGGTTTTTTCTGTTTCACCAGCTTAATATGCAGTGCATAAAGTGAGGTGTTAAAAAAACGTTAACCTTTAGTGACCCAGGACAGCACCAGAGTACTATCATTGAGGATTTAAGAATAATTCTCTTCCTGCTGTCGACCAAAAATAAAAACCAGCAACTGTCATTTAACAACTATTTCCACTCAAGTGCTCCTCTGCACATTGTACTGTTTTTATAATAGTTTTTTTAAACGACCACAACGACAGAACAGATTGGTGTCTCATCTATCAATAAATGTATTACATGTTTATATTCATGTTCACTGTAGAACCAGTGCACAAGTTCATAGTGCTGCCGTCCTGAAGGCAGCACTGTGGGTGGAGAAAGGGCTACCATGTTTCTTCGCCTCATGGTTTTGGCATTGTGCTGCGATTGTTGAGCAGTGGAGCGGCACAGGAGGAGAATGATCAGCTGCGTCCTACCCAGGAGGAGCTGATGACCCCTGAGTCAACCTCATCTGTTTTCCCCCCGTGGACAAACACTGCAGGAAGCTGAGAGCAGGCTGCTGCTGAGCTGCTGTTCATGTATCACCAATATCTGCTTACAGCAGCCCGCGGCGATCCACACATCACGCTGTAAAGAAGGCCGGGGAAACAGCTACTGTGTCATGTATACCTGGAAGATATGGTAAGTAAAAAAAATCTTGAGCTGATAAAAAACTAATGGAAAAAAAACCCTCAAACGTTGTACTTGAAGTGTAGTTGGGATTTTATCAAACTCTCAACACCGTGAATAGTAAGTGTTCTGATTTCACAGTCATATATTACACCTGCTTCTTCTATGTGTGTGCGTGTGAGTGTGTGAGCGCAAAACTACAGGTTTTCATTTCTCAAAGAAAATAACCAGTCATCGCATGACAAATGATACTCCCAGGATAGTATTTTCATAAGAAAAAAGGCTCATATTTTGTACCGTGAATTCGAGAAGGCACATTATTCATAACAAACACTGTTTCAAATGATGATCACTCAGTAAAACGCTGTTCATAACGCTCTGATCCCCGGTAGATCAACCTGACACAACAAAATGAAAAGTACAATGGTTAATGTTCCGTGGCGGTTTGCCAAGATATTATGTGACCTTTAAAGTTTCAGTTTAGCTCCTGTTCATTTTCTTTTTCCAGCAAAGATGCAGAAGAGCAAGCTCAGCAGACTGCTGAGAGGAATGAAGACAGAAGAGGAGAAGAGAGAGGTGGAGAACCCATTAACAGAAAATTGATCAGGCCTGGTTCTACCCAGCACTAATGCCAATATTCTTCCAAGGCTGATGTCTTTGCTAACACCAAAACAAGTAATCAGTGGCCCTATTACACAGACTACAGACGTCCACATCGGCCCACTAATGATTTTGTTTACTGACACAGAAGAATGATAATTATGGTGCGAGCGAGCAGGATGCACTCTTTTAATTTATCCACAAAGGGAAAAAATCCTTTAGTTTAATTTATTTTCCCTTCAAAGTAAAATGGTGAGTCACTTAATGTGTGTTGAATTATCTGAAACACACAAACGCTGTAGAATATTTTTTAATAAAGACTGCCTTTAGGTTTTCAGTCTGTACGCTTGTAAAGCCACAACATATAAACCTTTCCTAAGGTTTTTTAATTAGGATGGATGGAAAACTGTAATTTAACAATAGACATTTACTGTACCAATCAAAATAAATGAAAATATCTTTGTTTGTGTTGATTTTGTATATCAGAGGGTCTAAAACTTACTCTCAAGCTTATTTGGTTGCATTCATTTTCTTTTCTTTTTTTTTTACTTTGATGTTGACAGGCTTGTCGGTTTTTGCAAAAGATTTATAATCAAATGTACCCAAGGAAGATAATAAAAAATAAACAATACATAATCAAAGGCCACATCTCATATTTCCTAGACTAGCAAAGTGTATGTTTGATCCTAAATACAATGTAAGAAAGTTTGTAAATGTCTGTATGACAATATTAAATGTCTAATTTTGAACAGTTTATGTTGGTGTGGATTGTTGCACAGAACTAGCACTCCCTGCTCTCTGGTTTTGATGAGGCCGCACCTTGATGTGATTGCCTAAATGGAGTGGAAGTGAGAAGGGAGAGGGTGTAGGTGGTGGCTTCAGAAAGAGAGTTCAGAGGGCATCAGGGTGTTGGGATGGAGATGGAGACTGTCCTCCGCCAAAATATGATCCATGTGTCTCTTGGACAGCAGCTCATTACAATCAGTCGTTACTCTCCCTGTTGGAGGTAATGATTATGAAAGAGGACAAGGCGGGAGTGACGTTACGTAGTGTGACAATATGTACGACAAGGTCCACTTTTAGAGGGTGTAAGGCAGGCACGACAAACCCAGGACTTCGACCTGGAGACATTCTTCTTCCAGCAGGTATATGTCTTGATTTTACTTGTACACTATCTTTTATAACACCTAACCATGTCCTTTTTGCCCTAACCTTAGGGAAGTAATTGTAATGCCTAGAACTATAGAAACTGCAAGGCTTTCACAATGTTAATGGCATGTTTAATACGGTGACCGTTACATGTACAGTAGTGTTCAAAATAATAGCAGTCCAATGTGACTAACCAGATTATTCCAGGTTTTTAGTATATATTTTATTGCTACATGGCAAACAAGGTACCAGTAGGTGCAGTAGATTCTCAGAAAACCAACAAGACCGAGCATTCGTGATATGCACGCTCTTAAGGCTGTGCAATTCGGCAATTAGTTGAAAGGGGTGTGTTCAAACTTTTTAAAAACAAGTAAAACAGAGTGAGTCTCATGCAGGGTAAAAACCAGTAGATAAGTGTTTTTTTTTAATTAATCTTAATTTTAAAAACCACAAACAACAGATAAAAACAAATTAAACAGAGCAAAGGCTCATGTTGAGTTAAATGCCAGTGAATAAAAATGGGTTTTAAGATTTCTTTTAAAAGCGGACAGTGAAGAGGCCTGCCTGATGTGCAAGGATAAAATGTTCCAAAGGCTGGGAGCAGCGACAGAAAAAGTCCGGTCCCCTCTGAGCTTACGCCTGGGCCTAGGTTCCTTAAGGAGCAGCTGATCGGCCGACCGGAGGCAACATGCAGGGGCGTAGGGGTGGAAGAGCTCAGAGAGGTAGGGCGGGGCGAGGCCACATAAAGACTTAAAAACAATTAAAAGAATCTTAAAATGAACCCTAAAGTGCACCGGCAGCTAGTGGAGGGAGGCCAGGATCGGGATAATGTGCTCCCTCTTACGTCCAGTTAGAAGACGGGCGGCAGCGTTCTGGACTAACTGGAGACGTGCAAGGGAGGACTAACTCCTAAATAAAGTGATTAATGATTGCAAGGGTCAGCAGGGACCCGATTGGAATTGAAGGAATTATTATTATTATTATTATCCAAATGAATTGTTTTTTTTGAGGAATTTCATTCTCAAGATTCAGATATTTTAAGGAGTCTTGTAAATGCGCGTTGCAAAATACCTCAGTGGAACCCCCTACAAAATTTGGTAGGCAGATGTAACATGCAGAGTTGCACCAAAAAGCCTCTTGGACCCATACCCTAAAACCAACTGGAAGTCAGCAATCTTGAAATAAATGAGCAATTTTAGGGCATTTTTCATGCTCCGTACTTTAATGAACTCCTCCTACAGATTTAACCGGATCGACTTCAAATTTGTTCAGTACCAAACTTGTTGTGAGTTTTGGAGGCATCACACTCTTTTGTTTTGTACTAATGTATTGCACTATTGTATTTTTTTATTTTGGGTTGTTGTTGGGTTTTTATTTACAAATGGGCATATTGTTATTTTTTTCCTGGGTTGTGTGAGGTGTCGCGGTCATATTTTGTCCTGCAATTTTCTTTGATGATATTTTTCAGTAATATTTTTTCTTTTGCTAGTTTTAGCCTTTTTATTTCTTCTCCCTTCATGTTTGTTTTCTATTTTTCTATTTTATGATATGTTCCTGTGGATGTTCCCTGGATACTGGATTTTTCTATTTGATAATGCACCCACTTGGTTTACCCTTTGATGAAAGAATAACATAATTTTAGAGAGAAAGGAGAATTTAAATAAAACAAGATGAAGAATATGTTTCTTTTTGTTGCCAAATATGAAAGCTTATCATTAAATTTAAGAAGAGCACATTGCCAAAATAACAAGTTAAAAAATTGCCTGAAAGAAAACCAATGAAAAAATACAATTCTAAACCTAACTCCACAAATTGATCATCATAAGCTGCCGATTATTATAACACATTTGTTTTGTTTACCATTTTATATTATATTAGGGGTAAGTTATTGCATGAATATTAAGTAATGAAAGGGACAACTTTGCTATTTAGGCTTGCCGCCAATTTTTCTGTCTTTTCCCTCACTGAGGACCTGCCTCTGTGTCAATGCAGCATAGGTGGTGCTGAGGGAGGTACAGAGCTGGTTAAGGGTCAGCAAAGCTCCACTTTCAGGGAGCATTAAGTAACCAGGTTTTATATATTAATTCACTTGACAACCACAAGTTCTTCCCCTCTGTGCATCTGTTTTTATTATTTGACAGAATATATAAAGATATTTATAAACAAAATAATGTATGAAAAGACCCAAAATAAACGGTACACGGACTACAGCATTTATGTAGTAATGAATGTGCAAGCTTTTTCATTCATATAAGCAAATAATCACTGTCACCATGATCACTATAAGCCAGTGGTGGACAATTAATTTTCCCATATGAGATACCATGAATGTGGTGGAGGGCTGGGCTAATACTCTGAATTAAGTTCTGCTCTATGTTAATTTCATAGCTTTATAAATTGCAGTAAATTATCTGGTTATGAGCTGCTACTATTAAGAATACATCTAAGGTGGAGTAAGTCAAACTAGCAGTAAAAATAGTAAATAGTAAAAACTTCAACTCACAAAAACAATATAGAGTGTGTTTGTTTTGCAGGAAACCAGCAATTTATCAACTTTATGCAAAAAGCTTTAATTCAATACTTGGGAGTCCATATCTTGTAAAAAAAATTTTAAAAAAGTGTTTTTTGTCGAACATGAGATGATGAGATGAGATTCAACTTTATTGTCATTGAACAGAGCAACAAGCACTAGAACCACGAAATGAACATCTTCCTGTGCAGGTTTGATGCAGGCACACACATACGTAAATCACCTTCAAAATAAAAGCACTGCAGTTGTATTAATTTCTAATTTCTGGGTAACCTCATGCGGGCGGGACAGGGACAGCCAACTAAGTGCCGCCTAATGCCCAGGTCTGCTATAAGAAGTTTCCACTGTAGTATAAAGAGCAAGAGAGTCTGCTAAGGGAGGTAGTGTGTCAGGGCAGATGTGTCACACAGGTATTAATGTCGTCCTCGTCACATCACTTTTGGCTTTTAAAGGCATTTATTATACTTTTCTAATCTTTTATAACATCTAACCATGTACTTTTTTGTCCTCAGAGGAGTAGTTTTGGAACCTAAACTGAATGAAACTGTGGCATTTTTCAGTGCCTACACCTAACAAAGGTGAAAAGTTAAAAGTAATGAAAAAGCAGACGTCCATTGAATGGACTGATAACAACCTAAAAAAATCTACTAGAAGGTAGAGTAGGTTCCCACTTGCCCATATTTATATGATGATAAGAGCTGATGAACAATGTTTGCGTCCCCTGTTAAACCAAAAGTCAATGTTATTTTAAATTAAATTGTACATGAACTTTAGTAGATAAATACATCCCAACTCATATATCCACTCCTTAGCCATTGTAACTACATCAAGTAGTTCCATTCAAAAATATTTATTTTAACCCAAACCCTGATCTTTTTTTTCCTCTGTCTCTAGAGTTAACCAAGAAGTTTTGTATAAAACGTCTACCATGCACCCATTTCACAGCGGTCACATTTTCAAAAATATCATATTCCATTAATGAGGTATATTTGTTAAGATATAATGAACACACCTTTTATGTATTTTAAAATCTCTTTGAAAAGCTTTACAATGACCACCACCACTCAGTCCCTCTCCCTCTCTACACTGAGCTGCATCAGTAAGACCCTCTCTATGGCTGATCAGATTGATAACAATCTAGCTGCAGCTCTTTTTTTCTCTCCATGAATAGATTTCATCATTTAAAAGGACAGTTTGCAATATGAAATGCTAAAGCATAATTTACATCCTCAAATATTACCTAACCTTTTGTAAAAACAAATACAGGGAATAACTGTATGACATCAGTTGCACAGCGAAGCTCAACAGTTTATTTATCGCTATTTACGGCAGCATGCTGTGCTGGGATTTGTCATGTCAGTAATATGACTCTGTATGACTCACACAACAAACTGATAAGAAATACTGCAGATGACTGACATAACACATAATAATAAGAAGTTATTTCCATATTTCTCCATAATTGAGCTGTGAAATAAATAGCAGTGCAGCATGTGTGTTTGTGTGGGTGTGTTTCTATAAGTGCAGTTAGAATAATAAGTGTGAAGGCTTAACACGGCACTCTGGGAAGTTAAAGCAGCAGGCAATCACTCTGCCCAGTCTTGACGATTAGATGGTAAACACTACAGTGCTGCATTTCGTTAGTCGTTCAACGCGCCCTCGCCGCCTTCCCCTCAGCACGCCCTCAGGGGGAATCTCCGCTGCCATCACAAATGTACGGTACATTTGTTTTAAAAACTGATGTGAACTTGATGAGAGAGTGGCTGAGTGATGGCGACTCCAGAGGTGTACATAACCTAGAATGCACTGCAGGCATGGATCTAGTGCAAGAAAATACATCCATGATCATGATGTATGTAAAATTGTGTTTGCTTACCACCAAAGGAGGAAGTGAACAGGCTGAGTTATTGTGACATTTAACTGAAAAATGTAATAAAACAAAATGCAGTTAATATTTACTCAGACTGTGTTACTGTTCAGCTTGTGTGAATACTTGTTTAATGTGTTTATTCGTAACGTTATCTGTAAATGTGGCAATAATAGTGCTGTAATTATGATGATCATGATACGGATCACAAACAGAAACTTTTGAATCAGAAATGGATGCAGTTATTTACATGTGTTGACATATTACTTATGAACTAACTTAGCGGGAAATGAGTGTGCAGGTATTTCTGATTATTTGTATAAATCATGAAATGCAAAGCTACCACCAACTGACAATTCATTCATCAGGTGCTTTTATCCAAAGTGACGTACATCTGAGAGTTTTCCATCCATCCATCCATCCACCCACTTCAGGTCACAGGAACAGCAGGCTAAGCAAAGAATGACATTGTTGTAAAATTAAAAAAAATAAAATAAAAACTAGCATGTCTTAAAGTATTGGCAGTGTGTGGGTGAGTGCTGGAAGCTAGAATTATTAATAAGGAGTATTTGAGCTTTTGTCTTTATATCAACATATTTTTAGATTTAAAATTGTTGTTATGGACATTATTTATTCTTTAAGTGATTTTGTGTTTGGAAACATACTTGTATGACATTGCCAGTTGATTCATTTTTAATTGAATTGTTGCAATAATATAAATTACTGTTGGTTATGCCCATATGATCATATAAAAGGCAAAATTATTCACGTGACCCATTCGTCTAACTAATCCAGCTTCAATGGGTGCATAATATGATTTATAGATCAACAAACAAGTCAATCTGGCCGCCACAGATGTTTGAATCAAAGAAACAGCACGGCAATGTGTGAATCAAGAAGAGTCCACAGAGGCAAAAAAAAAAACAATTAGTTGCGGTTCAAAAGGATGGACGAACATGAGAGATGATCAAAGTGTGAAGCCGAAGCACATTAGTTGGGACAGGAAAGGCTGCAGGGAGGTGCTGTTGGTTGCAGGCTAACAGATGAAAAAGCTCTCTGTAGTTCCAGGCATCTTCTGGCAGCCAGAGGAAGGATGTCACATTACTTCTTCTGTGCTTTCGCAGCTGCTGCAGGGAGAATGTAGTCTGTCAACAGCAGCAGCAGTCAATCTGTTTCCAAAGCCCCCGAAGCTGAGGCGAAGAAAAGGCTTTTGGAGAGTAGAGGTCCGTGTGTACAGAAGCACCATCAGTCTGGTTTGTTGTGTAAAGGCCGTTCATGCCCAACAAGTCTGCCAAGGATGCTCGATATGTACAAGACCCAAGGTTATGACAGTACACAACTACTGACTGAAGGCCAAATTTACTGGGGCTCCAGCAATAAATTTGGAATGTACACAAAGCCAATTTTATGTTGAAAGGCGCACCACAATATCCTGCTTTTTTCTAATGAAAATTGAATTGCAGCCAACTTTTGCTGGGAGAATAAATAGACCTAATGCATAACCCAGGTCAGAGGAAAAATAAAATAAACGTTATCACAGAAAGATATATTGGCATGGATATGCATCTGTGGGCTGTAAGATATAAATAAGAAATGAATATGTTAATTCTGGCAAAGCAATTAAGATATTTCAAGCAATTATACCAATAACTTTTTTATTACCTAGTTTATATCACCCTTGCTAACGGTTTATATTATAAATACAATCAGCTTCCATATTGTGGTAAGAATGTGAACAATATGTTATTTACATTCACAAGTACACGAAAGTGAAAGCATTCACACACAATTATGCTCTCACACAACATTCTTTTAATTAACACTTCCTCATTACATCTATTGAAATAAATAAATAGAGAAAATTACGTTCTTACTACATTAATGTGGAGATAAACTGCAGCAGGAACACATCACCAGAATATATCATAATAATCATTATTTTTCAACGGTCAGTGTGTCCATGTGCCCTTCACACATCTAATTAGCAAGATTTTCTTGATCCATAGTTTTGTGTGCTTGCTTGCAAAAGCACACACATTTTTATCCCACCATTTTGTAACCCATTTTTATTAATCACCCAGTTTGTCCTATCTTGATCCGGGGCGCTACCTCGTCCCTGTCGGTCTGGGGAGAGCCCTGAACTTGCCACATGCTTCCTCCGATACATGCGGAGTTAGCAGGCCGCTTCTTGACACCTGACAGGGGGAGATACCCACAGCGTCCTGGCGGGAATCGAACCCAGGACCTTCTAGCTGTGAGGCGAGAGCGCTACCAACTGCGCCACAATGCCCCCCAAAAGCATGTGACCATGTTAACCAGTAACTCTGTCGCTGAGACCATGTGAACCAGTAACTCTGCCGCTGAGACCATGAGAACCAGTAACTCTGCCGCTGAGACCATGCGAACCGGCGACTGCCACTGAGACCATGCGAACCAGCGACTGCTACTGAGACCATGCGAACCTGGGACTGCCACTGAGACCATGCGAACCGTCGACTGCCACCTAGACCATGCGAACCGGCGACTGCCACCGAGACCATGCGAACCTGTGACTGCTTCTGAGACCATGCGAACCGGCGACTGCCATCGAAACCTTGCGAACCGGCGACTCTGTCGCTGAGAGACCATGTGAACCAGTAACTCTGCCGCTGAGACCATGTGAACCAGTAACACTGCCTCTGAAACCATGAGAACCAGTAACTCTGCCGCTGAGACCATGCAAACCTGCGACTACTACTGAGACCATGCGAACCGGCGACTGCCATCGAGACCATGCGAACCGGCGACTCTGTCGCTGAGAGATCATGTGTACCAGTGACTCTGCCACTGAGACCATGCGAACCGGCGACTGCCACTGAGACCATGCCAACCGGCGACTGCCACTGAGACCATGCGAAGCGGCGACTGCCACTGAGACCATGCGAAGCGGCGACTGTCACTGAGACCATGCGAAGCGGCGTCTGCCACTGAGACCATGCGAACCTGTGACTGCTACTGAGACCATGCGAACCTGTGACTGCTACTGAGACCATGCAAGACGAGGAAGACCACTTTTTAGTTTTAGACTTATCTTTTCTTTTCTCTTTGTTTTTACATAATTTCATATGAAAACTACTATATAGTATCAATTTCTTTCAATGAGATTAGAATTTAAAGTAAAAAATAAATATTTCACCTGAAATTAATATATTATTAATGTGGGCTTATTAAGGATGTTTAACCCATCATTTCAGGACTGTCAATCATTTTTTATTTTATCCAATGAGACTTGAAGTTTATTATTGTGTTTTTGGTACATTTGAATGTCATTATAGTTATATTTTAGAAGATAAAACTAATGTGAATTGCAAAATGAATGTCATTGAAAATAATGTTAATGTCATTGAAAGGCCTTGAAAATCTACCATTGCTTTTTTTGTGCGTTATCCATCATCCACAGCCGGCTGGTTGACGGAGGTCTTTGAGGTACCCATGGTAGTGGTTGGTCTAAGTGGGGCAGGATCTGCAAGGTCGAGACTTGTCCAACGCACTTTCTGAGCGGCATCTTGGAAGCAGTGGTCTTCCTCGTCTCACTTGGTCCTGCAATATACAATAGCCTGTACAACAATAACTCACAAAATAACACAATTGTAACAATAATATGCAACTGTAAGTGATCTGAACTAAATTAATTTGCTAACTTAACTGTCCCTACACCAGCATAAAAAGATAAACTATACAAACTAAATACTCTACTATAAACCTAACCTACTCCTAACCTAACCTAAATATAAATGTTCAAAAAATATGAAAAGTTAGCTTAGTCTGTCTTGAAGATGCTGGACACAGGAAACCTGGAAAAGTCAGAAAATGCAGTGACTTCTTTACTATACAATTTTTTTTTTTACTAGTTACTAGTTTTTGTACTAATAATCTATTTACCCCCATTCTCTGATTTAAAAATAAATAAATACATGAATAATACTAATAATATTGATTATCCCAAATACACCGTTCCTTCAGATATATTTGTATATCACTATACATGACATCATAGAACAGTGGTTGAAAGTTCTTCATGAATAATAATTTCAGTGTTTCTCAACATTACAAAAGTATTTTTAAAAAATTGCTTACCTGAAAAGGTGAAGACAAACAACTGAATGCTGAAGGTCAACGAAGAACTGGATACTCAAGTCTCTTAGGTGAAGTAGTGTTGATCTAGAACAGGATGACAACCGTGAGCATTGCAACAATGTAACAATAATGTGTTATTAATGTTTTAAATAACTGAATTAATGTATCACTTATTCATAAAAATCAGTATGAAGCTGAATATAATCATTTGAATTAAATACACACATAGCAGCTCTAGAAACATAGCAAAATTTTCAGCATATGTGCCCCTCTGCATCCTTTATAGATAATATAAATTTTAACTTTCTTCATACATTTTTACGTGTTTTATACATTTTTATAGCACCCATGGTCCTCAGGGGTCAAAAAGGACCTCATGACATAAGACTGCCACTACATTTTAGGAAATGTAGAAAAAAATATTACCAACTTTTTTTTCACCCTTTAAGGTAACTCATGACCAAAAAAAATTATATTTAATTTTCATTTTTTTTTCATTATTATTGGTCAATTTTATTCAAATATACAAATATCAAAACATAAGTTTCACTAAAAGTTGACAAGACCTACTCTGTGCATTCCAATCAAGAATTATTTTTTTCCACTATTACTACAGAAAAAAGTATTCAGGTTTTTTTTTTTACTTTTTTCTCTCTTGAAATGAGGCCTAATTTTGAATATTTGACTAAAATTGACCAATAATAAAGAAAAAAATTATGAATATTATATATCAATTAATTTTGGGGGCATGAGTTGCCTTCAATGATAAAATGATTAAAAAAAAAAAAAAGTTGGTAATATTTTTTTTCTACATGTCATAAAAACAGTCTTGTGTCATGGGATCCTTTATGACCCCTGAGGACCATGGGTATATAGTCGACAGGAGGACCACACAAGGGTTAAAAAAAAAAAAATACATAATTTATGAAAGTAGTTTATGTTAATAACAGTCTTTGACAAACACTCACCAGTAAATAAATGGCCAAGCTGTAAATTTGTGAGGTGAAAAAAATGGATTTAAGCTTGCAAAGAAGATGAATATGAATGGATAGGTTGATAATTCTATTGACACCACAGCTCGGTAACACCATGGTAATACTTAGGTAATAATCTGATAATAGTGGCGAATACTTTCAAAAGCTCTCAGTGTAATAGTACCCAAATGCACCCTATACTAAATTTAAGCCATTAATGGCTATGACTCTGGTATTACAAATACACCTTATTAAATGTTAAATGCCATTATTTGTACCCTATCCCAACTGGTACAATAAAACATTAATTGAGGAATATAACATGCATTTTTTATTCAGTATATAAGCAATATTTTGCTTTACGTTAAAGACACCGTGAGAAATGTATGTTCTCAGGAAAAAAGCCACTTATCAGTTAATCGTTAATCGATCGATAAGGTCAATCAACTAACGATTAATGAATTAATCGAGAATTTGCATCCCTAACACACACACACAAATTTATCCAAAGCTGTTTAAGCCTACATTTTCAACTTCCAATAAATCTCTCTCTCACACACACACACACACACACACAGAGTACATCAATATAAGTCACAGGAGCACATACTTCAGGTACCAGTTGACATGACAAATTGGAAAAAAGAAATGGTAATAGTTTGGGTAATAGTCTGCTAACAGTAGTGAGTAACATTGACATTGACACAATGTAAATCTTAAATGGTGAAGTAAACTACCAGTTCATAATTACAGTAATTTTTTACACCCCTGACACCATGGTTCAATGCATATCCCCATGATTACCTTTTCTTTTTAACCTCTCATTACCAAGTGACATGAGTTTCAGTTTAATATTATCCAAATACACCGAATGTTCAAATTTAGCCATTGATGAGTATGACATTGGTATTACTATTATACCTTATTAGACTGTTATCAAGAAGCTACCATCAAAATCCACATACAATTAGCTACATAGCACAGTTAAAAAAATGTAGTCAGGCCAACATTGTACACAAACCCTACATTAAAAATGGCATTTAGACAACATTAATCAAGGAAAATAGCATAAGCTAGCAATTTTTTAGCATTATTATATTATTATTAGCATAATGACACCTTCCCAGATAGACACAAGACAAAACACAGCAATCATAAACTGTTGTGGCCTAGATTATCAACCCACAATGCATTATAGGCTGTCTGTCAGTAGCATCAAATCAGTCAAACTATGCAATGCACTCTTAGAATCAATAGTGTTTGCTAACACCAGACACATCTACTGTTATAACAACTGTTAGCATCATGGTAACTGTAACATGGAGTAACTGTGAAGATATTCTGCCTCGACGGACCATTTATAAATTGCTTCGAGATGATGCTAAAGCTAGCTCGCTAGAGTGCGCTAGCTCAGACCTAAGACCAGTAGCCGCGAATAAATCAGCAAAATAAAATGACAAACATCGTCAAAATGAAACTCAAATAACTTGCAACTACATTTCACAAAATTTTCGACAGTAGTTTAAAAGTTCAAATATGAAAATGCTAACATTGTAAGGCACAATTGTAAGGTAGTATGCTAGCAAAACACGTCCTCTTACCTCAGACAAAAAGCCAGAGAGGCCGAGTCCCGCCAGCGGACAGGATTTACATCAAGCCAAAACACAGATTCGCCCCATAACTGTGCTCCAATCCAGTGATTCCCAACCGCTGTTCCGCGGCACACGTCATTGTTAGCAAACGCTAATGTTAGCTAGTAATTAGCTATTGCCGTTAGCATGGAGCGACATAAACTAAAACGTTTTCGTCTGATAACTATTGAAAATGGAAACATTGTTCTCATCTTCTCCATCATATTCCTGTCTCATTGTAGCGTTTATTTATTATATTTTACGTTAAACCACCTGCGATTACTGACATTAGCTAGCTTGACCTAGTTACCTGCTGTTGACAGGACGCTCCGGTGTCTCCGCTCGGACACCCTTCAGCTCGGACATCCTTCAGGGACAGCACGTCCTCTTCCCGGCACAGTACTCCAAATGTGCGAACATCTGTTACACATGCTTCACTACGCATGGTATGGTCCAGGTCAGCCTCCTGACAGCAGATAGACTCAGGACACACAGATGCCAGGTGCTGCAGACCCGCTCCGCCCCCCAGACGAGCTCCGGCTCCACATCCTCCTCTCTCCGGACCACCGCTCCAGTCTCTGATCAGAAAGTCTTCCAATGTTTGTGGGCTGAGAAGACAGCCTGTCTGAGAAGACTGACGTAAATTAAGACGACCGCCATCCTCTGCTTCAGAGAGACAGCCTGCACCGCTGGACTGCAGGTCTCTGCTCCGTGTCACGGCAAACCCATGGATCTAACACGTTAACTACTGTATGATCATTTAGAAACAAGAAACAGCATTTTTTAACCTTTTTACTACCAGTGATGAAGCGTAGAGTTGTGGTCGTGAACGGCAGTTGAAATCTGCGCGCGTGACACGAAATAAATGCGCGTGCAGATGTGTTATCGCTCGCGCGACTTTTGACTCAAATATGACGTTATAGTCCACCTATGCCTGCTCACTGGCAGAACTGTCTCCACCAGCAGTCCATTTCAGTTGATTGCTCTTCTGCTCTGATTGGTCAACTCCACCTGGCCACCTGGTTGCTTAGCTACCAAAGCCCCCCGCCCCTCCAAGACAGACATTCTAACCTAACGGACATGGCGTTTTTTTTTTATAAAGCATGAGACTTTATAACCTGACCATACATTGTCCAATCTTCCTCAAACTTATCATGCATGATGATGGTCCATCACTGACCAGTTCTACATAACAATATTTAATAAATTCCCGCCCTTTTTGATTAGCCACGCCTAATAGTTTTATTTGTTGGTTTGTGTACCATGGTGGAGGAGTGCAGCAAGTTTCTAAGAGCAACTGTTTGACATGAATGATTTATGGTCAGTGGCAAAACCCTGTTCCAATGCAGAACAGAGCTGTGAGGTGCGTACAGTAAAGAAAAGCTGTGCAGGTTTTCACCTTCAACATCAGCATCCAGAGTTCATGTCAAGTCTCATACAGCTACTATTTAACCATGACCCCCCTGAATAATATTCTTTTGTTTATCATCACCATATGTTTACCATATTGATGCTACTGTAGATGCTGAGGGAATAAACAGTTTTCATAGCAGATATTTTAACACATCACAGTAGATATATTGTGTATATATATATATATATATATATATATTTTTTTTTTTTTTTACTCATTATTTAACTTGTTGAAATATTTATAAGTATATAAGTTGTTGAGATGTTTTATTACATTTATTGTTTTTTTTTAATTAATTTTCATGAATCTGTATTTTTTTTTCTCCTCTTTTTGAATGCATAGATAGAAATGTTAGCATGTGACATATAGCAAGAGCACATTGAATTCAGCATCTTTCAATAAAACAAAGTTGCTCTCTTTTCAGGGTCCTAGTATTGTACATGCTGGCTCGCAGTGGTTTACTGGGACTTGAATATATAATAACAGCCATCACTGATGTTATTAGTAATGTGCTTTTATGATGAGTGCCTGCTGTGAGGGCGTTCTGGTGTCCCCACATTTCTGAAGAACAAATATCCTCCGCTGCAGTTCAGATCACAGCAGCGACCTGCTGTCTAACAGCCATGCAATCTCTCTGAGGTGCCGTTAAATAACAACAAGATGGACAGAGATTGAAGAGCACAGTTCACAGGTTTCAGAGGACCCCGCTGCACAAACACCCATATATCATCATCATTATTCTGAAAGGCTGAAGATCAGTGACAGGAGGGCACACAGCCATATCACATTACAAGTGACGTGATAACACAACAACAGAGAGAGGTCATCACAGCGGGGAATACTGATCACTGCAATTTGACGGTGGTCATGCGGCTGGAAATTACTGTGTGCAGAATGACCGAGGATTGAAATCTGGTTCATCTGATTTATAAACATGAATGAAAAACAATTAAATGGAGGGCAATGGTCATATTACTTAAATCATCGATGTCAAGGATCTGGCAAAATTGCTTTTTCTTCTCATTTGCGCAGGTTACACATCCGGCTGCTCTGATTTAATTGGACAGTGACAGCAGAACTTTGCACTATCTCAGGTATTTCCTTAAATATCTCTGGATAACTAGAAAAGCCTTGTAATGTGTATCAGAGGGAGGGCTGAGGGCAGCTGGTGCTAATGGTTAGTATGATTCAATCGAGAGTGGTGGTTTTTCTTTCAGGCTTTTCATGTTCATATGAATATGTCAGTTTGCAGTTTGTTTTTAACTGCAAGTATGTTGTGAGAGACATTTTCTGACTGTCCTTGAACGGATCATAGGTTAAGAAAGCATCTAGTAGAAAAAGTTAATGAAGCTTAAAATTGTGATATTTCTATTAAAATCAACATGTCTGATTCAAAATGTTGCCAAAAATGAACCATTTGGAACAACTAGTACCTGTCAAAACATCCATTTCTGCTCCTCAGCGACACTATGAAGTCATAATTGATTCTGCTGAGACGAACACGGGCATGAGACGTCACGTGACAAACATTCACTGGAATTCACACAGAGCAGAGAGGAGAGGACAGGACAGGAGAAGCTGGAAACAAGGAAAACGTTTAATATGTATAACATGTGGAGACACAATCTTTTCCCCCCCAATACTTGTGATACTTGTGGGACTATATACCCTATAAAAAATAAAAAATACTTTTTTTTTCATTTTTATGATTTATGTCATTATAACTGTGTTATTCTGCGCAAAAAACATTTTGTGCCCATTTCTAGCTTTGATTGTGCTAGCTCATGTGTTGTGCTGATTCCTTAGAGCTGCAGGAATTGAATATTTTATATATAGTGTACATATTCCAGTGAAATACAAGGCCGCAGTGATTAAAAACGGCTTGTTGGGGTTCAAAGAGGTTAAGTTAAAGACTTGTAACTTGTCCTGTCACATGAGGACTTGAATGTGTTCAGGTTATGTTTTCAGTACAAATATTAGGTATAAAATATTAAAAATGTCAATGTTAGCATTACATGTGTCTGTGTAACACTAGTAATGGCATTGTCATTATTGGTTGACCACCTTGTCCGTCAGGCTCCTTGCGGGGCTACCTAATGCTCTGTGAGTCAGTTCAGATCATCGTCAGGATGCCAGGAGTCATCACTTTACTTTATTCAAGTGGTTACGCATAGCAAGACGTATCTGTGCAGCGCTGAGTCAGCACTGGAGGAAGGTCCCTGCTGCCCACATTATCATCCCACTACAGGGGGAAAAAACTCCCCAGCTTGTTTGTGTTTCTTTCAACCAATCACAATTGTCTTGGGCGGCAGTAAGCCCAGGATGCAGTGACAGTGCCCTATCATAGTGTGAGGAGCAGCCAGACGACAACATCAACAACAATTTTGTTCATTAATTTGAAGACAAATTTAGATCTTTAAGTGTCTGAGAGGACTTGGGTTGCAAAATTCCAGGAATTTTCAAAGTCGGAAACGTTCCATGTGAATTAATGAGAAATAATGTGGTGGCAAGTTTGTTGTTTTATGCTGCAGTCTGCTGGGGAGGCAGCATCAGACACGAGGAGGTGGTGGAGAGATGCACAGTCAAGATGTTCGAGGCCATCCTGAAATACCCAGATCATCCACTACACAAAACCTATATGGGCCAAAAAAACAGCAGTGGACGGCTCCTCTCTCTCCGTTGCAGGACGGAGAGATTCAAAAGATCCTTCGCTCCTACAGCCATCAGGCTGTCTCATTCTTCCAGAGATTCTACAAGACAAACTGAATTTCCCCTTGGGATAAATGAAGTAACTTTGATTTTTTGATTTTTCGATTTTGATTAAACTGGAATTCATGGGAATAAACCCTTTGACCCTTAACAGGGAACTTACATATAGTTGGGGAAAATATATGTTGTTTTTGACTTAAACAACCAGATTTCATGCAAGTACACTTCAATCACATGCACACAGCACATTGCTTACTGCAGGGCTACTGAGGCCACACTCCGTTTGAGGCCACGCCCCCTACATGCACCGTGCATTCTTTCATCACATGTTCAATTAAACATTAACATGTTGAATGGGACTTTTCTTTGAGGGAGAGAGGCTCTTTTTTTTTCTTTTAACATTTTTACTTTTAGGACTTTTAGGGATTTAAGATAATTTTTTTAATGTGTGGGGTCGGGAGGGGGATGAGTAATATTTAACTTAACATTCATGTTTTTGTTGTTTTGTTCAATTAAATAATTGATTGTTTAATAACATACTTAAAACTTGTTAAAGTTCTTCTTACAAATATATATCTGTTGAAATGTTTTTGGGATTTTGAATATTTTCAAAATTCCCCAGCTTAATTTACCATGGAAAGTTTCTGGAAATTTAACAGACATTTTCTACCCCTTTGCAACCCTAGTGAGGACTTAAGTTAGCTAAAGCTCGTTAGAAACAAACTGTTAGCTCACAGATAAGAGCTACCTTGCCTGATAATGACAACATATCAAGTTTTAAACCCAATCACCAGAATGAAAGTGAATGCCATATTAAATAGCTGTTAATCAGGTTAATAAGTCTACTGTATGCTGGGACTTGACTTAACTTAAGTAAGGACTCAACATTTTTTTTTTTAACCTAGGACTTACTTGAAACTTGGATGAAATGACTTGAGTCAAAGTCTGCATCAGAGCCGGCCCAAGGCATAAGCGAACTAAGCGATTGCTTAGGGCCCCGTGGCCACTAGGGGGGCCCCAAGAGCAAATACCAATAATAATACCAATAATATTTTTTTATTTTTTGCATGTATGAGTGATTTAGTGATTTGAGTTTCTGTATAATCAAAGATATGTCAACAGAGTGCTGCTGCTGATGTAGGCCTATATGTATATAATATAATGTATATAATATATATTATTTTTGTTTTTACAACCCCAGGTCGCTCTTGTATTTGAATGTGCTACATTTTGAGACTAAAAACCCTGGACATCATTCATTTATTGGTATTATTTGCATTATTATTGCATTGGTATTATTTATGTTATTAACTTGTTCTTAACAATCAATATTATTGGCAGAAATAGAGGGCCCCATGGAGGCTTGTGCCAGCTCTGGTCTGCATTTCTCCCAAGTCGCTAATATTCATACTGAAACATCTGGAAGATGTTCACTGGCAACTTACTTAATTTGTTTTCCTGCAGTACCTACTCAGAGCAATTTAATCATGATAAACATTTCATAATTTTGTTCAGAACCGCCCCCTCTATTGACTCATTCAAGTCCAGGCTGAAAACAGCCTTTTATTCTCTAGTGTTTGAGAGTGAATGATTTTAGACCTGAGCTAAGATTTCTTTATTTGTCTCTTTGTGCTGTCCTGTTTTTGAAAAGGTTTCTTTGATTTGTGAACTACCTGCTCTGCTCTGTAAGGCACTTTATAAATGTGTTTTATAATAAATTTGACTTGGTTGGCTCAGTTAAGGACAGATCATGGTCTTGAAACAGTCAGCAGGAACTTGAATCATGAGCCACGTCATACATACATTAACTGAAGTGTTTTTGTTGTGTAATCCTTAACACAGACACATATCTCTGTGAACCTGTCAGTAAGGTCAGTGTCCTCAGTCTTGAACACTCACCTCACCATCTACTGTGTGTGTTGCACAAAAACGCAGTACATCCTTTATTAGAAAAGTAATTGCTACAAAACATAATCCAGGCACCAATTATATTTCACTCAAAACATATTTGAGGAAACAAATTAGCAATAAATAAACACATTTTCCAGGACACAGGGTTGCTTTCATACACTGTGAGATATTGGCATTTTGTCCTCAGACGTTATCCACAATAAATATGCCTTTTCCTTACACAGTATATATAAGATGGTGTTGGGTACATCCAGGAAGCCTGCCAAGCCATTTGTAAATATAGCTTTTTAATATTTCTGCATCTTGCTGTTTCTCTGTTTGGCTTTACCTAATTGGAATCAGGGGCGGTTTTGCTGGGGATCTTCAAAACGCAGCTGCCCCTCTGCCTGCTGTACGGTGCAGCTGCTTGAAACAATCTCAAGATAAAAGAATCTGTCACAGTGAATATCTTTGATCTCGCTCATATCTTTGATCATGCTTCACAGTTGCTGCTGAACCACATTACATTGACGATCTTCCAATTCTCACAAGATGGCTCGTCAGAACAAGAGAGCTTCTGTATTTCATTTGTTTCGATTTGATTTCTCTATCGACAGAAAACATAGAAAGAAAATTATTTATCATAATGGAAAGACAATTTAATAAACTAACACTAATATTACTATAAGTATAATAATATAATAAGTATAACTGTAGTAATATGAGTATATTTGTATATGTAAGTACTCCACCTTCACCACTTTTCCTTCACTTATGTGAATATACATTCAGCTGCCACTTTATTATGTAGACCTGTTTAACTGCTCGTTAACACAAATGTCTAATTAGACAATCACATGGCAGCAACTCAATGCATTAGGTCATGTAGACATGTATGGACAAGCTGCTGAAGTTCAAAGCGAGGATTAGAATGGGTTAGGGTTAGGGTTACACACTTACGCCTGGATTCCACTGGATGCGTAACGGCTGCAGATCCGTCGTCGGAGCCGTTACGCACCCATTATAATCAATGTGTGAGATTCCACCGACTGCAGATCCGCTGCGTAATGAGTCCGACAACGCAGGGCCATCCGACAGCCCTCGCAACACTTGCGCAGAGCTTCTATTTTTGTCGGACGACGGAGCACTACGCATAAATTCAGCACAGAGCAGATCGTTCGGGACAGGAAGTCTTGCACAGACACAAAATAAAACACCGGTATATTTTCAAAATAAAATACCTCGGGTTCGCTAACGAGGTCGGCCGGCTCGTTAACAAGCCGGCCGACCTCGTTAGCGCTCGTTAAGACGGAGTCGCTGGATTTGTCTCCAGTCATTAACGAGGAGATGTTGATTATCTTCCAGTTATATCAATTGATTAGGCGTGAATTCGCGAGATCTCGTGCGTCCTCGGGACTCTGCTGTCCGCAACAGCTCCGACACAGACGGATCCGGTGGGTGTTGACGGACTGCGTAGATACGCAGCCGTTGCGGACAGACCCCTGTCGGAGTCGTTACGCATCCAGTGGAATCCAGGCGTTACACAACACATTTAAAAACATGCACAAACACAAACTCAAACTAGGCCTGCAAGCAGGACTGAAAGGGACCAAGCAGAGTGGAGCCGTCGGAGGAGGCCACGTCGGGCGTGGCGCTGTGGGCTCAGTCCCTATGCGTCCCAAATGGCGTGTCTGTGTAAAACATGTTACTTCCTGTAGCCAGCGGGGGGCGCTATGACTGTGTGTCAACAATGACATGTGGGTGTGGTCAGTGCTGGACCCTCATCAGGTGTGGGAAATTTGGGACAGATACCCACGTGTCAATATTGACACACAGTCATAGCGCCCCCCACTGGCAACAGGAAGTCACATGTTTTTTACGCCTAGCCCGAGCAGTAGGTTTCACGTAGAGACACAAAATTTGGTACACATATGAATCATGTGGAGACGCACCAAAAAGCCTCTTGGAGCCATACCTCAAACCCAACAGGAAGTGTGCCATCTTGGTTTGAATATCGCACTATTCAGCGTTTTCTGCCATTTCTAGCTCGCATACTTTAACAAACTCCTCCAACAGATTTTACCCGATCAACTTCAAAGTTGGTCAGTACCATCACAAGGCCTTTGGGATCAAAAGTTATTCAAATCTTTACCAACAGTCACACTATGTGGGCGTGGCATGGCGGCAAGATATGGCGTCTCGCCATCTAACACCAGACTGGCTAACTTGACCATACATTGTATGACCACGTTGCATACTTTACCAAACTCCGCCTACAAATTTAATCCCATTGACTTCTAAATTGGTCAATACCATTACAAGCCCTTTGGGAACATAACTTATCAACACCTTTACTGACCTTCGAATATGTGGGCGTGGCATGCCGGCAAAATATGGCATCTCGCCATAATACACCAGACTCTATAACTTGACCATACATTGTCCAATCTGTCCCAAATTTCCCACACCTGATGAGGGTCCAGCACTGACCACACCCACATGTCAATATTGACACACAGTCATAGCGCCCCCTGCATGATAACAGCAAGTAACAGGTTTTACACCTACCCCGAGCACAGTGGTATGAGACACGCCATTTGGTACGCATAGGGACTGAGCCCACATCGTTGCGCCTGACGTGGCCTCCCCCAACGGCTCCACTCTGCTGGGTCCCTTTCAGTCCTGTTTACAGGCCTAGTTATTAGGGACCGAGCACTGAAAGTGCGAGGACCCTATTGTAATTGGTCCGTTTATTATTATTCCGGAATTAAAATCGCCTTTTTGGGGCCTTTATCATATTCAAAAACTCACCATTTTTGGAATATACATACATCTCCGCTGAAATTTACATATTCTAGTGGTCCCGGGAATGGGTGTGGCAAAATGACTCAACAGCGCCCCCTGGAAAGTCAAGAAAATTCAGCCCCTCGCACAGGAATGTCGTAGAGACACGAAATTTGGTACATACATGTACCATGGCAAGACGCACCAAAAAGTCTCAAGAACCCATACCCTAAAACGTACAGGAAGTCAGCCATCTTGGACCGAACATGGCGTTTCCTGCTGTTTTTGGCCATTTCCAGGCCGCATACTTTAACGAACTCCTCCTACAGATTTTACCCGATCAACTTCAAACTTGGTCAGTAGCATCACAAGGCCTTTGGGATCAAAAGTTATTGAAAGCTTTATCGACACTATGTGGGCGTGGCATGGCGGCAAAATAGGGTGTCTCGCCATAAAACACGAGATCATCATAACTTTCCCATTCTTTGTCCCATCTGCTCCAAATTTCTAATGCTTCATCATAGTCCAGCCCTAAACACTTCTACATAACAATATTTCATAAAGCCCCGCCCCTTATGCTATATCCACGCCCCAATTAATCACAGGACCACGTTGCATCCTTTAACAAACTCCTCCTACAAATTGCATCTTATTGCCTTCAAACTTGGTCAGTAGCATCACAAGGCCTTTGGGATCAAAAGTTATTGAAAACTTTACCTACGGTCACACTATGTGGGCGTGGCTAATGTGACTAATAGGGCGTCTCGCCATGAAACACGGGACTGTATAACATTGTTCTCATCTGGCCCAAAATTCTTACACATGATGAGGGTCCACCTCTGAACACACCCACATGTGAATATTGACACACAGTCATAGCGCCCCCCGTTGGCTACAGGAAGTCACATGTTTTATACTTTGCCCTAGCAGTAGGCTTCACGTAGAGACACGAAATTTGGTACAGACATGAATCGTGTGGAGACGCACCAAAAAGCCTCTTGGACCCAATCCCTAAAACGTACAGGAAGTCGGCCATCTTGGACCGAACATGGCATTTCCTGCTGTTTTTGGCCATTTCCAGGCCGCATACTTTTACGAACTTTTACAGATTTTATCCAATTGACTTCAAACTTGGTCAGTAGCCTCACAAAGCCTTTGGGATCAAAAGTTAAAAAATATGGCGTCTCGCCACAAAACACGAGATCGTCATAACTTTTCCATTCTTTGTCTGATCTGATCCAAAATTCTCATGCTTCATCAGAGTCCAGCCCTTAACACTTCTAAATAACAATATTTCATTTAGCCCCGCCCCTTATGCTTTATCCACGCCCCCTTTCATAAAATGACCATGTTGCATACTTTGACGAACTCCTCCTACAGATTTCACCTGATTGACTACAAACTTGCTCACTACCGTCACAAAGCCTTTCGGATCAAAACTTGTATAAATCTTTACCGATGATCACACTATGTGGGCGTGGCATGGCGGCAAAATATGGCGTCTCGCCATAACACATGAGACTGTATAACTTGACCATACATTGTCCAAAAAGCCTCTTTGATCCATACCTCAAACCCAACAGGAAGTCCGCCATCTTGGTTCGAATATCGCACAATTCATCGTTTTTACCCATTTCCACGCTGCATACTTTAACGAACTCCTCCTACAGATTTCACCCGATTTACTTGAAACTTGGTCAGTAGCATCACAAGGCCTTTGGGATCAAAAGTTGTATACATCTTGACCGAGGGTCAAAAGTTAACTTGACCATACATTGTATGACCACGTTGCATACTTTACCAAACTCCGCCTACAAATTTAATCCCATTGACTTCTAAATTGGTCAATACCATTACAAGCCCTTTGGGAACATAACTTATCAACACCTTTACTGACCTTCGAATATGTGGGGGTGGCATGGCGGCAAATTATGGCGTCTTGCCATCTAACACCAGACTGTATAACTTCATACATTGTCCAATCCGTCCCAAATTTCATAAACGTGATTAGGGTCCAGCCCGGGACACACCCACAGGTCAATAGTGACACACAGTCATAGCGCCCCCTGCTGCCTACAAGAAGTAACATGTTTTACACCTACCACGAGAACAAGAGACACGCCATTTGGTAAGCGTAGAGACTGAGCCCACAGCGCCGCGCCCGACGTGCCCTCCGCCAACCTTGGCTTCCCCCGACGGCTCCACTCGGCTCGGTCCCGTTCAGTCCTGTTTACAGGCCTAGTTATTCTTTGTCTTCCGTAAAATGAATCGCCTTTTTGGGGCCTTTATCATATTCAAAAACTCTCCATTTTTGGAATATCCATACATCTCCGCTGAAATTTACGTATTCTAGTGGTCCCGGGAATGGGCGTGGCAAAATGACTCAACAGCGCAAAAATTAAGAAAATTAAGCCCCCAGCACATGAATGTTGTACAGACACAAAATTTTCTACGCACGCCTATCATGGGAAGCCGCTCCGAAATGTAAAGAGAACCCATACCCTAAAACGTACACGAAGCCCGCCATTTGATATCAAACATGCCATTTCCTGCTGTTTTTGCCCATTTCCACCCCGCATACTCTAACAAACTCCTCCTGCAGATTTAACCCAACTGACTTCAAACTTGGTCAGTACCATCACAACGCATTTGGGATCAAAAGTTATTCAAATCTTTACTGACTGTCGCACTAGGTGGCCGTGGAATGGCGCCAAATATGCCATCTCGCCACTAAACACAACATCGTTATAACATTTCCATACTTTGTCCCATCTGGTCCAAACTTCTCATACTTAATCAGAGTCCAGGCCTTAACACTTCTACATAACAATATTTCATAAAGCCCCGCCCCTTATCCATGCCCATTTTTACAAAATGACCACACTGCATACTTTAACCAATTCCTCCGACAGATTTCATCCCATTGACTTCAAAGTTGGTCATTACCATCACAAGGCCTTGGGGGACAAACCTTATCAACAACTTTACTCACTCTTGCACTATGTGGCCGTGACATGGCGACTAAATATTGCACCTCGCCATATAACAATAAGACAATGTATGGTCAAGTTATCCAGTCTGGTGTTAGATGGCGAGACGCCATATTTTGCCGCCATGCCACGCCCACATAGTTTGATTGTCGGTAAAGATTTATACAACTTTTGATCCCAAAAGCCTTGTGATGGTACTGACCAAGTTTGAAGTAAATTGGGTGAAATCTGTAGGAGTAGGAGAAGCCATTTTCGATCCTAGATGGTTGACTTCCTGTACGTTTTAGGCTATGGGTCCAAGAGGCTTTTTGGTGCGTCTCCACATGAATCATGTGTGTACCAAATTTCGTGTCTCTATGTGAAACCTACTGTTGGGGCTAGGTGTACAAGATGTTACTTCCTGTTGTCAGCGGGGGGCCCTATGACTGTGTGTCAATATTGACACGTGGGTGTGTTCCGGGCTGGACCCTAATCACGTGTGTGAAATTTGGGAGAGATTGGGACAGACAGTTTTGTTTTAAAAAAACTAAATGGATAAAGCTTCCCTACTTGCCATTCCTGAAAGAATGAGAAAAACAAGAAAAGAAAAATAAGGTTATTACAGAAACAAATAAATTCTCTCTGCTCTCTCCCTCCTCTCTTAAAGCCTGCTTACATTTTTCCCTTTCTTCTCTCTTAATTGCTTTCAGATGGAATTGGCACCTTGACAGGACCTCTGGCTCAGGCGGACTCTCGTGGTGTCTGCACCTGTCCGTACATGTCCACTCGGGAGCAGGTTATATTCGAGGCTTCGCCCCTCACAACTGCCGCACTGACCTCAAGCACATTTAGACTCTGTTGTAAGTATAACTGCAATTGTGTGTGTGTGTGTGTGTGTGTGTGTGTGTGAATAGAAAAAATATTAAAACCAACAAAATTATTGGCCAAGATACAAGTGGCTGTTGTTTCAGCACCATGGACAGCTCAACTGTTCATAGTCATCCTGAAATGGAGAGATGGAAAAGCATGAATGCATGCATTGTACACCAACCCAAAACCTCAGTATCTACACCTGGGAATGAGCCTCCCATCCAAAGTTTCAGTAGTTGACGACCTGAGATTTACTGCTCTTTTCCCCCAGCCCCCTCCATCACTTCATCCTTCTTTGGGTGCACGAAAAAGTTAAAGTGCAATTCAAAACTTCATGGGCGTGTTTCCTGCACAGTTTGGGTCTGAATTGGACCTTGAGACAGAGCAGACAGTGTTTGCAAGTGACTGCAACACCTAAAGCACAAGACGTAAACCACCCCTCTGTATTTATTGATGCTTTTTATAACATAAGCAATCGTCTCACATCCCATTCGCTAATTAACCTGCTACTTCAGGCTGCGGGCGACAGCATTGATTTGGGGACAAGGACATACAGTACTTTGATAGATAGCCATTCTTGTTGTTAAACATACTATAAAATATATTTACAGTTTGTCAACACAGTGTTATTGAATTTGAATCTTGCCAGTCTGAGGTTAGCTTTCTCCCTCAGGGTCTTGCTGAGCTGTGCGGACAAAAATATTGAAAAAATATTTGGAATAATGAGCAATGTTTCCACTGCATAACAACTTTATGGGATGGGAATGGATTGTTCCAAGTATTACTTAAACCCTCAGGTGTTACCAGGAGTTACTGCTTGCAAAAAATGCATGAAAATATAAATTAATGGTCTTGATTTTTTTTTTTCATTGGCACGTTACCATGGTATAATGAGGATAATGCACTTCAAGGTGTCCATATCCATAAATTTATTGGACTCTGCAGCCTCCCTGTCTTCTACGAATTCCTCATGATGGACACCTTGTTGGGTGTAAGCATCATGACAATCCCTTACTAAATGCAACAGTAGTCTCATTGTTTTTATTCATTTGCTTCAATAAATACAGATTCCAATGATAACAATGGCATGTGGGAGCATCCTTGGTCCCTGTGGTTTTACCGTATGTGTAACTAATTCATCAAGGCCTTTATGGTCACCTGAGACAGCATCACAATATTGCTGCCAGTGGTCACACCTTAATGATCTGAGTGCTTTCTGAAGGCCTCAGTACCTCACCGCTCATCCGTCAGCATTCACCATCCGGCTGTGACAGCGCAGCAGTAATGGTGCAGCATTTCTATTCTGAAGGTCACTTACCAGTTTAAAGTGACAGGGGAAAGCGAGGGCCCTGTGTGTCATTCCAGGCCAACACCAGTTTGACATCTGCTTCCCTTGACGTTCAATCACTGTGATTTTCTGTTTCCCACTCAGGCTCTGTGATTCTGCGGCCCGGCTCCGCTCAGGCAGGTAGGAAGTGATGAATGTGGCTCAGTTACGGGCAGGTAGGAAATGATGAATGGCAACAATCACAACTGACCATCAGCGGAGGCTCTACAAAGCTGCAACACAAAGAAAATGATTACCAAAGGGGTTCTGTTAAATGAGTTACCCTTTTATAATGTTATATATCTTTTTTTAACCTTAATAGAGTTTCTTCAAATAGCAGGATCAACGTGCAAGCCATGATTTATAAATATATGAATTGAGGGAACATTTGACTGGTTCTGAAGATTGGTTATTCAACAGTGAAATGCAGCTGTTCTTTCATTCAGAGTCAAACACGATCATCACATGATGAAATCCCACCACAGCTAACTGAGACAGCATGGATTCACTCCTCAGGCTTTAATAAAATTGAATTCTAGGCTGTAATCATGACTGTGATGTGTGCATTTTCCTGACAATACCCTGGGGATTTGTAGCTATGAGCTATAAAGAGTACCTTAAAATGCTTCTTTCTTAAACACTTACATCTTAAACACTGGTGTGTTGAATCAAAACCTCTGTGAAAAAACGAAAGATCCTGCACTGCATTTGTAATGTCTGACTCTCACACATGTGAGGATTGCTTTATCAAACGTCATAAATGAAGAGAGAGCAAGTGATCGACAGTGTGCCACATTTACAGCAATTTTACCTGGTTATTAAAAAGACCTTATTTAATACTGAATTCTTTATATGACCCATATAAGCAGAGATCATCAGTGACAAGATTTCTGTACAATTATTCTTTATATTCCCCACAAAACCACAATTAAGGATTTTGATCGGAAGAACCTATGTTCACATTTTCCAATAAGCAGGCACAGGAGGAGATTTTCTCTTTTATATTATATTTTATGGTTGTGGCTGATGCTGGGGCTGGGTCAACAAATAAAAAAGAGGAAAAAAAAAGATTAAACAAAGAAAAAGGTAAAAGAGACAAAAACACATGTGGACCTTGGTCGCTCATTCCACAGATGAAGAGAAATGTGGTATTTGAAAGAATTCAAAGCCGATGCTGAGTTGGCCGCCTCCATCTATGTAACATGTCTTTATTTGTGGAACACATTCTGAGACGTGGTTTTACATCAGTATATGGATTTATGCTGGCAGTTAAAAGAAAGCTTACTTTGTTTCACGATCATCATTTTACAGTTACTAGTCTTACATAGCCATCACCTCATTGCTATGCATCCTACAAACAGCTGTGTTTAAAACTGTAAAAAGAAAAGACGACATGCTGCAACTTCCTTCCGCTGTACAAACATGAAGCCAAATTATCCCAGATAAGGCATATGCCATCTCTGTCTCTGTGTCGTGCTTTTGGGTTCTACTCTGCCAGTACTGGTGATCTTTACATGGTGGTTCGATCCCTGACCATGGCAGCCTACATGTCGAATTATCCTTGAGCAAGATACTGAACCCCAAATTGCTCCTGATGCTGCGTTCATCTGTGTGAGAATGAATTCCCAATGGTGGCAGGTGGCACCATTTAGGGTAGCCTCTCCTACCAGTATGGATGTGTGTGTGAAAGGGTGAATGAGCACAGTCTGTAGTATAAAGCGATTTGAGTGGTCGCAAAGCGACTAGAAAAGCGCTATGTAAGTGCAGGTCCATTTACCATTTACCATTCATGTGGTGGGCGGGGTTTATAACCTATACTGCAGCCCACCACCAGGGGGCGATCCAGATGTTTTTGCCTCACTTATGGTGAGCCGTCACACCGTCTGTCACATCTTTATATATAAGTCAAAAACCATAAAACAGTTTAAAAAAATACGTTGCTTCTTTTTCACTCGCTTTCCAAACTAATTCACTCGCTATTCAGATCAAGATCTTTAAAGTAAATTCTATAAGTATTTTAATTTGATAGCTTTAGTAGAACTACAGCTGAAAAAATAAAGTGTATCCTGATGGTGAGAGTAGAGAAAAAACTATGTTGTCAAAATCAAAATTGTTTATATACTTGGGAGCATCTTTTTTTATTTTATTTTATTTTATTTTATTTTCTGGGCAGCATAGATGTAATAAGTCTACAGATTTTTTCCCAGATGCCACTGGATGAAAAGGTCAAGATCACCAAAATCACCAGGGTTCATTCTCTAGGTAACAAATATCTACAGCAGATGTCATGGACACCTGGCTTGTGCTTCGAAAGTAATATTTGTGAACCAAAGTGTTGGTAAAGTTGAAATCCTGACCAGATTCTGGAGCCATAGAAAGGTCAACACAGCTGTCAGAATCGTAAAGGGTCAGTCTCTGGTGCCTGCAGCAAATGAAAGGACAATCTGCTCAGAGGCAGTTGAGATATCTTGCCCCAAACCAAAATGCTCCTCGAGCCCCGGGAAAAAAAAATCTTTTACTTCTGCTATTTCAAACCAGCAACATGCAAATGTGTCTCCAAAAGCTTAAAGCGTTATTACAGATTGCAGAGCCCTCCTCAAGCAGCTTTCGGAGCCTCTTGAAAAAGAGCAATCTCAAAATGTGTGATTATCTCGTCCAGTTACCGCTTAAAATTCCACAGTCTCATCTCAATCTTCACCAACCTGAGATTGATGCTTGCAGCAGGAGAACTGGCAGGACTCTGCTAGTCATATTTGTCTGGCATGCAAAGCAATTATTCATTTCCAAGGCTTTTTTTTTTCTTCAAGATTTCACAGTTTGGATGTGTTTACTGGTAGGATCTAAAGCTTGTGACTTTTTAAAACTCCTTCTGGAAAAATAACTGTGGAGTTTCCAACTTGCTTCACATAAAGTTTCCCCACAGAATGAAACCAGCCTCAGGAAGTTACAGCTAAATCTACAAGTGATGGATCAAGGCCCTTAGCTGCTAAGAATTACAGCGTGGATTTTTAGGGAAACAACAAGAAAAAACCCCTGAATATAAGTATATGTGATCGATATGTGTGTGTGAGAGATACTGCATAACAGCACGTAAATTCTATTGAAAATACATTGCAAAATAATTCACATGGTAAGGAGGAAGAGTGGTGCAAATTGCCAATTACTGTGTAAGATCCAATCGAAAAGCCTCACAAATGGTGCCTTTGAGGGAGCTTAGTGTCTCATTCAGGGAGGCACAGTTCCCTGATTTAGAACTGAGCCCGAGGACACATGCAAATATTAATCCTAACTATCATTTAAGAGTCTGGCACACTGTAATCAATTACTGAATAAAAAACAAATTAGGGTCCCCAAATTATTTAAACCCAGATAGCATGGACAGATAATCCTATCTGTCCAACCCTCAGAGCTTATCTACGAGGTTAAAAAATGTAAAATTAAACGGATCTGCAAAACATTCACTGAAAATGTACTTTTATTATTCACTATACAATATTCAATTGTTGTAGCAACTAAAGCAAATTTCCATTTTTTCTATGAATATGTCAGAACACTAAATGCATGTAGTTAAAGGTTCTGTACATGATTTTAAGGACATTAATATTGTGGTAAACAAATATTTGATAGGCAAATAGATAGAGAATTAATGACATCCTGCAAGAAGTGTAGTGGAAATTTCTCAGCTGCTGGTCATGAATGAAATGGAGACTTTCTGCTGGCCGACAAGGTTTTTATTTTCTTTGCAAAGAAAAGGCCATTCAACACGCGAGCGGTCAAAATGAACAAAAGACGCAGAAGATGAGGAAAACTGTACATTTTATGCCTGAGGAACACCCCAGAGGGTGTGGTTTACACCCCTGTATCCACTGCAGGTACCGGCGCCGACACCTGCATTTAGTTTGCTGCATTAGGTCTACACATCACAATTCAATGTGACATGGGCATGTATGGCATGTCTGCGAAGTAGTTGAAGGCCACTTTAGATGTTGAAAACCTCTGTCAGGCGAATTAGATATTCATCAGGATTTTCATTATCGTTGGTGGTTGTAGGGTTCTGTGGTGGAGCAGACACGTCAGTGGCACAGTGAGCTGTTCCTGAACTTGTCTTTTGTTGTGGCATGGTGAAGTCTTCTTCCCTTCTTTTGCTGGTAGGTGCTGCATTGTATGGCAGTGGGGCTGATAGATAAATAGGTGGATTGCCATCAACGTCTGGATCTTGCTTCAAAGCTGCCAACTGTGGAAACGGAGAAGTAATCTGCAAGTGTGATGTTCTCTGTGTGTGTGACATTTGCATTTCATTGGTTTCAAATTTTTCACATGAAAGAGGGAGTTGTTTCTGCACTGCTTTTCTATTTAACATCTCTACTTCCCCCTTCCACATCTGAATACATTCTTTTTGACCTACCATATTTTCTAATTTTCTTACACAAACCTTATTTTTTCTTGTCATTTGTTGTTCTTTTGCCTTTAGTTTTTCTTCTAATATCGATATGCTTTTTAAACTGAGGGATCCCCTTATTGGGAATCCAAACTCAGCTGTCCAGACATTTAAATATTTTAGACTTTTATCCCAATATTTCCTTCTTATAATCCACAATTGGCCCTGCCGGAGGTCCAACCTCGACGGAATTTTTACTCCACATTCAAAATGGAGGCCGTGCACGACTATTAAACAATATAGAAGTCTCTGTATTGGTTCGCTTCATTTATGTTACAAGCTGAAAAAAGCAGGGTATTTCGTAAAAGTTATGCATTTACTTGATTCCTGTGGTCTGAAGCTTGTACCATCAGGGTTTAATGAACATATTGTAAGTCGCTTTGAAGAAAAGCGTCAGCTAAATGACAAGTAATGTTATGTAATGTAAAAAAACGTCTGTTAGCCAGCAGTTAATTTTTTTTAGCATCACAACTGGCAAAATGACTCGATTCACTGTCACAATTTGATCCATTCAGTCTAATAACATATTTGGAAAGATCCTTTGATAAAACCAATTTATTTACATTTAAGTTAGCTGAGCACTTAACGGTAGTGATAGACATTCCAAGTAAAAGTGCGATATAATATTCTCTGGGAACTTTTTGACAGTTATTCTGTGATTGTTTCCCCCGTCATACGCCACATGATGTTTACAGTAGTGAACCACTCCAGCATTGCTTTAGCCTGGACTCTATTTACCAGATGCTAATACTGTATATTCTCTGCTGAAGAAATGCCATCATACTTCGGAACCCCTTCCCTTCGAAGAAGCCGATGGGTATCATGTCTTTTACTATCATCTTAGAGATGAGAGTCGTTGTTTGTTCTGCAAGTCAATCATCAAACTTACTTCTTTGGGCAACACATCTTGCCACTGGCTGTTGATCCATGGACAGTGCTTCACTTTCTGCTGGATGCCTCTCTTTCAAACGGCTATACATAGTTGTCAATTTGTGATATGCTAGCTTAACCTTGCAGTGTTTCCACTGCACCTCATTTCTTTTCTTTTTTCTCGAAGGAGTTCAACACAGAACTTCTGCCTGTACAAGTCTCTGCATGTTCCTGCTGTTTCTTAGCCTGGCTAATGCCAGACTAATCACAAATGAGATTGGTCTGGCAACCAGCCATTAATTTCTCCGTAGAGGAGGCGTGGTTTACGATCCTCCAGAGCCGTTTATTGGTTGCTAAGAATGTCTATCAAAAGCGTCTGTACTTGGCTAATCGTATCAGTTATACCAGATGACGTATGTAGAGTGACAGAAATTGATGTTTACCAGTGGCGGGCGGTGCATTTCACACTTAGGCCTTCAGTGATGTCCAACTTAGTCAATAAATACCTTTCATTATGCCAGCAGAGAAGGCCTTGCTGGCCCTGACGGCCCACCACTGATGTTTACATAGCCAGACTAGCCCATCTGTACTTTGAGGCTAAAATGCTCAATTCTGCTTCTGCAATGTTTTCCTGCAGCATGTTCTGGCTCTGGCTGCTCTATAGTTTCAGCTCACAGTCAACCGGCTGTGTTGGTGTGTGTGTGTCTGTGAGAAAGTGTTGCTTGCTGCTTTGCTTCTTCAGTTCTCGCTTTCTGCAAGATTATTTATTTCAACGCCTTATTTCCCCCTCATGTCATTCAGCCACACACATCCACTGATTTTATGGGCAATAGACGAGCTGCTGCGGGTCTCTTGGCGGCTCCGCTGTCCCCCGGCTCATAGCGAGATCACCGGCGTTACAGCACTGAGCGGTAGCGGGGCTAGTTGGTAGATTAGGCTTTTGCCAAATCCTGTCGGAAGCAAGGCTAAAACATCCTTTTTTGTGGTGAAACAGGAGTGTAAAGTCAAACACTGTTCTTCTTTTAAAATAAACTTTCGCTCTAAACTATTTAAAGCGCTGTCTACAGCGAGATTGAAAGAGAGTTTCGCGTCTGCTGCAGCCATGTTGGATCAGTAAGAAAACTAACAAGTACTACAAGCTTCCATCTGTCAAGTAGTACGCGTCATCGTCTTGCCGTCCCTCCTTGTTCTGTGATTGGATCCCTTAAACAGGGCTAAGAAACGGCTATAGTTGCCAGACCGCCTGCAGGTTCGAAATGAAATCGAGCATGCAAGGCAGTACGGGTATACCCAGGTTAGCTGTTTGTATGATTTGCAGCATATACTGGTGCAATATTTGGTGTTACACGTTATTTCCAGGTCCTGGCTTCAGCTAGCACTGCCAAACTTTGGTGAGAGCTGTGTGGAGGCCTTCTGAATCTCTTGTACAGCACCTCTAAGGCTGAAGAGTTCTAAAAGACTCTCTGGAAATCCTGTCTTGGTTGACCTGTGGGGTTTAACTCTTCACCCTGCCACAGTGGACTCCAGGACCCTGTGACATCCCCGCTGGGTTTGTTTTCAGGTTCAGTGATGCTGGTGTTGTCCATGTGAAATAGGCTTGAGACTTTCAACCAAAGCTGAAAGGCAAAGGCAAAGCTGCAAAACACTATTTTCCAAAATTATTTGAAGTTACTTTTTAAAGACTGTGGTCTTGGCAAACTATTGAAAATGATTAAAATGACTTGAATGTGTATACTTTCATACCAGTTCACCAAACCTTTCTTTTACTAACCTTAAGCAAAATACTCGTCAGGCACAGTCTCCAGGGTCAGAGTCCAGTGCTTTCAACATTCAAGCAGCCACCTCAGCCGGCTCCCTGTGATTTACATGTTATACAAAAACATAGCTCTGGCTTCACTCAAAAAACATTGCCACTTAACATAATCCAGGCAGCAATTTGATGTTTCCACAAAATAGTTGCATAAAATAGAGTGAAAGAAGGTAAGAAACAAAAGAAAAGGATATTAAATAAAATAAATAAATAAATGTCTGTGTGAAAATGAATCCTATAGTGTTGGAAAAACATCCCACAACTGTACATTGCATACAAATTAATGAGTGCATGCACATCTAATTGTGCTTTAGATTTAGTGACATTGATGAATTGTGCATGCTTCTATTATCTCTGTCTTCAATTACTTCTGTTCAGTATTTTTATTTTTTTTATTTTCATAATGGTAGCAGTTGACATGTAACTTCAAAGTGTTCATAACTTTAGTCTTGTATATTTGCAAGTTGCCCATTAATTGCTTGTTTGGCGACTTGATTCCCGGCGTCTTCAGCCTTGTCTCCGAAAAATAAATTCCAATGCAACTAAACTATTTTCAATTAAGTTTTAAGAATAGTTCATTTGCAAAAACAGATTAAAAAACATTCCATAATTAATAAATCAAAACAACATTTTATTTTTTCATTGAGTGCACAAAAGTGCATGTCCATACCATAGACTGTATAAATAAGGTCTACACTAACACAGAGTGGTTGCACAAACACTGGTGCAATGTAATTTTCACAATGTTATACATGCTGAAATATCAAAATCACAACATTGCAAGGACATTCTGTGTGTAGGAGTTGGGACTTTTCTCTTAAATCCTTTTCTGTCACCCACTACAGCCTTTATAATAAAACAAGATAAATAACAAACATGAAGATTAAAAAAAGTTTGCATATCTTATCAAAACAACCCAACAGGATTTTGATTCATGTTCTCTGGACTGCACCAAGAAAAAATGATTTAGGCTTGCTTCACAGCAACTTTTCTAATCAAAGAATTCAGAATGTCCAAACATTGAGGAGTCTACGGATTAGGTCAAACAAACACAGGGCTTTCACCTAAGAAGCTCTTTGTGTCTCATGTACAACAAAATCTCAACGATAAGTTCTTAACAACAAACATCACTAGTTTTAACCAAAAAAAAAAAAATATTAAACCTAACTCCATAGTTTGATGCCACATATTGTCTAAAACATAAAAAAGTAATTTTTGGTGATTTAATCTTATCAAACTGTGACTGTTTCACAACATTAACCATGTGTTTAAAACTGTGACTGTATTCCAGAAGAAATTAAAGTTACCCTGGAAATGTAATTGAGAATGTAGTTTTGTTGTATGATGTGGGAGGCCTGTGCAGGAGTCTGGACTTCTCCACCAAATTCAGCCAACTCCAAAAATGATTCACTTCTGGTGTCTCCAAAAAATACTCCAAAAAATCCACTGGAGACAGTCAGAATCAAAGGAAATAGAGTTTATTCTCAAAGAAGAGTTAAATTAAAAGTGAACACATAGCTCAAATCTTCCCTCCTACTATCTGGTGGATCTCCATTTCATTTTCTAAAATGATCAATTTCTCCCCAGATACTAAGGTGTCACACTACCCTAAAATTGGTACATGCTGCCCCCATGATCTCACTGGGGCTGGTTTTACTTGAAACTGGAATTTCTCTTATATTCCCTTCCCTAGAGCGGAAATCTCCAACTTGTGCACCTGCAATTCTTAGTCTGCTGCTCTGATCTATTTCTGGCACTGTTATCTCTGGGGATTTCCAGAGAGTATTAAAGACTTTTAATACCTTCAGTTTTCACGCTTATATAGTTACTTATATGGACAATAAAGTTTTTTTTCAATCATACAATCTTAACACTAGATATGCATATTATTGATGGTTAACACTAAAGCATAGTTATGATACAGAGTCTTAAGATAATGAAAGTTTATTGTGTTAATATAACAATAGGAACATTTGCAATGCCTCCTTATGTCAACATGCTGATGTTTTCTTGAGTAAGACTCTATAAAGATAACAGATCAAGTTTGGCATAAATGCAGTTCTTTTTACACATCTACACATATTTTGTACTAAATGAACATGGCTACATTATGGATTTGACCCAGGGTTGTTGGCCACCAACGATGTGTTTTTAAGCCTTTTGTGTTGTCAATGACAGGTGGTCTAAGCAGACAGGAATGTGCAATTTCATGCCAAAATGAGTACCAAAGAAGCAGTGTGCCACCTAATCTGCATAAACACAACCTCACTTACTGCATTCCACCCAAGTAGGTGTGTTTGGAGCCAGGAAATTGCTCAATGTGTGTAGGTACAAAGAGTGTTTGTGGTAAAGCAAACAATACACTGGCACAAAAAATAGGAACCAAACGGTTTCAGTTTTACTTACATCCATCCAACTGTTTCTCTTCTTGCTGAAATATTCAAAACCGTTGTTTGTGCTTGTTTATGTAGAAACCTCCGATTTTTCAAGAAGCTCAGGCACACTGCACGAGGAGGCAACACTTGTCTTGATTGCTCTTTAGGTTGCACAGCGTTGGAGCTGTATTTAGTATTTGAATAAACACCTTCAGAACAGTTTAGCAACTGCATACAAGAGCAAAATGAACCGTTGGATAACACACAAGAACATAACTGCTGTAACGCTTCGAGGATTCGCCTTCACATGTTCTGTGTGTTCGACACGAGGGATTTCAGATTTTTTTCTCTTTTATGGGCCAATTATAAGAAAAGGAATGAAGCATTCCTGAATTAGGTTTGTGGTCCCAGCGGCTCAGACAATACATTTCAGAGTGAAAAAACACCTTCACTCCGAGGAACGTCTCAAAGCAAACACAGCAATTACAGGAGTGTTTTCTGCAGAATGTGCCTGCTGTACACCAGGAAGATAGGATTGCTGTTTCCTGCTAAAATGCCATTACATTCTTTGCTCAGGTAATTTAACTTTTAGTGCTAAGCTCAGGCTCGCTGTGCTATATGATATGATACATGAGCTCAGTAGCCCGGCTGATTTTGGAGGTTATTGGAGTTTCAGCTCTGATGATACACCGTTCTCATTGTACTCTTAGATATGCAGCACTATGAGATTGAAACCGAGAGCTCCTCTGCAGTTAGCAAGTCTTACAATCTACCAGCTTTGCAACTTTTTAATAACATTTCCTACTCTGCAAGATGTGCAGTATTGGATAATGTACCACCAGCTTTATCCATAAGAGGATGATTAAAACCTGCTGCCAGGAGCTGATAGCATTAGGCAGCCACCACTATGATAAATGACCTTCACATCTATCAACGTTATTGTCAGAAAAAAAAGGAAAATATTTAGTGATGATGTGATTAGCAGGGCTGAGAGAGGGAAGTGAGACAATGCGAGAGGACATCAGAGGGCTGCATTAGCATCATTAGCCGAGATCAGTCCAGAAGGTCACTTTTTGAACATTGCATCTAAAATTTAGAGCAGAAAGATTGTTCATGTTGACCTTCCCTTCATCAAGTCACATTGATCTGAGATGTTGCACAGAGCAATGACTCTCAGAAAGTTCTGACGGCTTAGTGTGCTTTACTGATGATCCTCTTGTCACATAATGCTGCCACTTCACTTGAACAAACCAGATTGAGTTTTTAATGGCGAACAAACCTTTGCCAAGCGTTACGTTTCTATTTCAGACAAATGTTACTTTCAACAATGCCACCTGTCATATATATATATATATATATATATATATATATATATGTAAATGAGCAGGTGCAACAGAGAGAGGGCAGGTGAGGGAGAGAAAAAAAGAAACACAGCACAAAGTACACAGAAATGACACAACAATATGTGCTGTACACCAAGAGAAAACACTGCTGCATCTTCTGACATGACAGTGGAGACCAGTAAAAACACTTTAGGCCCACAACAATGGGGAAATTATAATATGCTCATTCCAGCGCACAGCACAAATGCCCACATGCTGTGGGGCTTTACAGTAATATGCCAAAATATTAGCTGCTTGTGCATATCAAGCCCGCAACGATGGGACTTAGAAGTTTCATGAGCCTCATTCTCATTTCCTTGTTTTCACAGCACAAACGCCCACTCGCTTAGCTGTGGGACTTATAATATTCATATGCTGCATTCCCCCATTCACTGGCCTGATACATTAATCATCATCATCATCTTACTAATCATCACCCTTCTAATCAATCATCAACAAAACACAGGAGAGAGCATTAAAAAACTTGTGCTTATGAACTGTTTATAGGTGAAAAACAGGCCCTCCTCTTCTTGCTTTGTACCTCACTGCTATGCTTTTGCTTCTTGCTATTATCTCCACCCTGCTCAGGGACTGAGTGCAATTCAACAGATCTGATTGACTAGTTTCCTCCGTGTTGCTGAGCTTGTTCACTGACATGCACAACACTAACATGCTTCAGGCATCGCTGCGTGACCTGAGTAATTGACTTCTCTGTCTGAATGAGAAAACAGATAATATTAAATATTAGACAAAATGTATTTTAACAGTGACAAAAGAATGGCAGAGGCAATCAGAAAGGTGCTTGTCCCGACCTGGGGGCTCCTGTGGTATTCCAGAAGGATCCAGAACAAGTTAACCCTCATGCCAGTGTGATCAAATCACATTATTTCTTTATGATGTAAAAACGAAGCAGTGTGGAGCCCTGCTGTCAGCTTCCTTCTAAAGTACTGACTTGAAACTCCATGCCAGTTTTTGTTTGATGATGATAGGCCAAATGGAGATAAGCTGAAATATATTTAGTAGATAAAAAACAAAATCCAATATTATGTTTTTTTGTGTTCAAAATGTAGAAACAGTAAGCCGAAGTGAAAAAATAATTATCAGGTCATATAGGTGAAGTTATGCTGAAAGAAATGATACCAACATGGCATGGTAAACACTTCTTAAAGTGGTATAAACAGGCAGAATGAAAAGTTAAAAATGGTAATAACAGTCCAAAACTCCAAAGGGTTAAGCCCTGGTTTCCATGCTTCTTCTTCTTCTTAAAAAAAAAAAAAAAAAAAAACAACTTTCCAGAACTGACAGTCCAACAGCCAACCTACTTTTTGCAGCAAGTGACAATCCATCCCATCCTGTTTATCCCGTGCAGGATTGCAGGAGGCCGGAGCTTATCCCAGCTCATGCCCAAGGGGCTGGCTACGACCCGGACAAATTGCTGCTCTATCACAGAGCTGACACATATATTAGGCCTCTTCCCACCACAGGAACTTAACAACCCTTAACTTAAAGTGTACTCATCGTAACAGGTTCTGCTTTTGCTTCTAACGGTATGCTCCCCACGCTGGGGGATGAATTCATTACCCTTAATTTTGGCACAGCATGATGGGGACGTTTTATTTCCAAGTTTATGCAGGTACTGTCGGGGGCAACAGCTGGTCTGTCACACTGCAAACACCTCAGTTAATAATGCAGGACATGCATTTAGATAAGCGCTGCAAGGAGGTGTTTTTTAATATACAATGTATATGTTTTGATTCAGTATAACCAATGTGTGTTTTGCTGATATGTAGGGATTTTTCTGTATAAACAGTCGACTGTTTGCTCATAAAGGAGAGGTGCTGGACTGCATTTCCAAATAACTTTTGGGAAACATTGGTATTTTTAAAATCATATTGGTTTTCCTGTAGTGAACCATTTACTCCACTTAGAAGTGTGAAGCATGACCAAACACTGCATTGCAATAGTTTCACTTCATTATTTATAGAACTATACTGCACATGAATGCTAAGCAGGTTTTGAGCATGTAATGTTCACACTGGGAAAGGGACGAAATTAAGAATATAAAAAAGTCAAAGCGCAAACTGGAAAACACTTTTAAAGTTCTGACTTTGCTGTTGATGGACACAATCACCCCACAGTGCATTAAGGAAATTGAGGGGCTGCTCACAGCTGCAACAAATTCAAATAAATTGGTGGATGGTGGTGAGACACCGACTGAAAACGCTGACATTTTTGTAAAAACACTTTGATTTTGTGATGTTGCTGTTTGTGTGATGCCTGTCAGTGCACATGCTGCCTCGTTTGATTTGAACCCTCTAAGTCTTTCTTAGTGAGTTTATAACTGAGCCATTGAACACCAGCGCTCCATTTGAAGCATGTGTTGCAGAATGTGTTTCAAAAGGGAAATATGAGAATGTTCGACATGTAGCGTGTGCATGTAAAATGATATGGCCACAAAGGTAGTATGTAAAAGTGTCTGAGGGTTATGAAACGTGTGTCTATTCCAATTAATGCTTTATTAGAATAGAAAAGAATAGAAACTCTTGTTGTCATTGTCGCATGTGCAACAAAATTTAAAAAATAAAATAAATAAATGCAAAATTATTAAATAATAGGAAATAAAAAAAAAAAAATTAAATTAAAAAATGAAACAACAAAAAACAAAAAGCTCATGAAGGGCAACAGCTAGGAAAGTTCTAAGTTTACTGGGTGTTTTGTTTGGTGTTAAAGTAATTAAAGTGTTAAAAGGCTAAAAAAAAAAGTAATCACGGCTACAATATGCATGATTAAATGAAGCCTTAGTGGTTCAACACTCTGGAACTGTTTAAAAAAGAATCCTTTCTTTTCTCTGCCAATGTGTTACGATGGGTTACTGGAACACTTGCAAATAGTAAATATTGTTTTGAATAGTCTTATAATTATCTGTGATCTGAAACACAGATTTGCAATAGTATATAGGTTTAATTAATTCATCATTGATTGATGACTAAATAGTGTCAAAGTATTTGATAACTGAGCAGTGTTATTTAGGACTCATGCCAAGCTAATTATAGCAGTAAAAATGGATTCTGTCTGTATCATGTACAAACTAACATATACCTGTTTTTCTTCTCCGAGGGTATTTGGGCAAGGAGTTCCCCCGGTGTATATTGGGATAAGCCTGTTATTGTCCAACTATTTCAAACAATATTCTCCTTCATCTTCCCTTTCCGTTATCTCCGCTATCTGTTTTGCAGGAACACTATTGCTGCAGCTGGGCTTAGCACCACCTAAGATGATTGTGATTGGCTTAAAGAAATATAAACAACTCAGAGCATGTTTATCCTAATCGTAGAATGACCTTTCTACAGCACTTACAGCTCTCTGGAGATCAATAGGATAGGATGCAATTTTATAGAAATATAATCAGGGTCATTGAATCCATAAGAGTGTCAGCTGTCCCAACCCGTTCTCATTCCCAAAGCGTAATATACCGACGATTTGTCACACCCCTAGACGTATCATACTGACGCAAAGGGTACCCTTCCACGTCTGTGTGAAACGCTCTGGGTTCTCAATTCACTCCAATATCAACCCGCTCGCGGCGCTGAGAAACGCTTAGAGCAGAGGCTACAGCCGTCTATTCACTCCAATAATATCCCGACCACGGCCCTACATGACGCTGCGAGCGACAATCTGATTGGATAACCGAGGACCGTGTGCACAGTATTTTTCTCCCTATTTTAAGGATTTCTTTTAATGACATTGTCAACATTTCTCAACACAAACACATCAAAGTCTCACTGATAATTCAACAATAAAATAGCTTCATGTTGTGGCTCTCAGTATCATTTTTTTCTCCTTCGATTCTGAGAAATAAACTTTTATTCGTTCGTTCGGACGTTTCTCTCATTTTTAGTGAAAAAAAATAAATATTTTGACTTTGTTTCTGGAAAAAAATGGATTTTGAATACATTTCTAGTGAGAAATATATGTTTTATTTTCTTAATATTCACTCAGTGAATGTACATAATCACTTTGTGGCGAAGATCTCGCCAGAAAAAGACGATCCGCTGTGTTTTATTTTGAAATCTGTTTTATTTTGTAATCTACCGTATGTGCTGAGCGATCCTACCGGATGTGGTCCGATCCTACCGGATGGTACGATCTCATTGAATCGCGCTTCACTGTAATAAAAATTTTTGTCTCTTAGTTATAATCATTTAAATATGCCCCAGGGTTAAGGTTCAAAGGTCAATATCTCAAAGCAACCAAAGCAAACCTAGAACTCTCCAGGCCAAGACCTTTCTGGTGATGTATTTGGTTTAGCTCTATGACAAAGTTTTATTTTTTCACATCTCGCACTCAGAGCACTCAAAGGGCTGTGGGAATCTAAGTCTGTTAGGGCAGATTTCCAAGGTTTGAAAAAAATAAAACTTTGTCATAGCTAAACCAAATACATCACCGGAAAGGTCTTGGCCTGGGGCATATTTAAATGATTATAACTAAGAGACAAAAAGGGTTACAGACATGAGACCTACTGTTATAGAAAGGTGTTGACATGGACTATAATGTGAGCATAGTCACTAAGGGGTGGGAGTGGGGGGGCTTTAGGATATGCTGAAAAAATAAAAAATCCCCCATTGAACAAGACAATATTTAAATTCTGATGCCAAAAATGTGATTGACATCCCCTCAAACCCCTGGAAAGCCACTAATTAAGTATTTCCAACTTCCAATTTTAGGAGAAAACCTGTTTTATTAAAAAAACTACAACTCCCTAGACCTCTCTTCAGTACTTATGTCGACATTAGAAAAAACGTTTTGTAGTTCTTCCGTATTAGGGTTGTGAAAACCTATTTCTACCCAATATATCGAATATCACACACTGTCTAATAAATAACTATACTGTATGTATATTATCTATGCTAAAAAAAGACAACAATGTTTGTTTAATGAAGATATTTTAACTAAAACAGGAGAGCAGAGTCTGGGCCATTTACAGTGAAGCGCGATTCAATGAGATCGTACCATCCGGTAGGATCGGACCACATCCGGTAGGATCGCTCAGCACATAAGGTAGATTACAAAATAAAACAGATTTCAAAATAACACACAGCGGATCGTCTTTTTCTGGTGAGATCTTCGCCACAAAGTGATTATGTACATTCACTGAGTGAATATTAAGAAAATAAAACATATATTTCTCGCTAGAAATGTAATCAAAATCCATTTTTATGCAGAAACAAAGTCAAAATGAGCCACAACATGAAGCTATTTTATTGTTGAATTATCAGTGAGACTTTGATGTGTTTGTGTTGAGAAATGTTGACGATGTCATTAAAAGAAATCCTTAAAATAGGGAGAAAAATACTTCCTTGCATAGGGTATTGGTTCTCCAATCAGATTGTCGCTCGCAGCGTCATGTAGGGCCGTGGTCGGGATATCATTGGAGTGAATAGACACGTCTGTGTGAAAATAGCGTTTCACACAGACGTGGAAGGGTACCCTTTGCGTCAGTATGATACGTCTAGGGGTGTGACAAATCGTCGGTATATTACGCTTTGGGAATGAGATAGGCCATAATAACACATTTAACTGTGTGAGAAAAACAACATATTTTTTCCCCCTAATTTTTAGCCTCGCTAAAATGTAGAACACATTTTTAACAACATTTTAATTAGTAAAAGAAATCAAATAAAGAACAAGATGTGCCGGTCAGTGCAGTACCACCACAAATGAATCAATGTATAGAAATTAAGATTGTATAAACACTATTTTGGGTAGCTTTATCCATATATTTACTAAGTGTATACATGATGAGAACCTGTAAATTATTTGTGGCAGCTGATCTGAGCAGCACTGTGGGAATTTTGCCCCAAACTACACTGTATTAGCATGAATTGGGCATGTCTGCAAAGAGGAGACTGGTGGGTAGACAGAACCCATTTTTCAGAATTAACCCATAATTCAGACATTTTAAGGGTCAGATCAAGGGACCACTCTGAAATGACCTTACTAGTTTTTCCCTCGCTTAAATTTAGCATACAGTTTTTCAGTGGCTTTAAAACGAAGCGCACTACTAGGAAAAAAATCAGCAAGAAGCGTTCCAGCAGGTCGTCTATTTGAGCATACACTCTAATATATTAGGCAGTGTGTGTGTGTGTGTGTGTGTGTGTGTGTGTGTGTGTGTTGGCTGTTGCTGTAAGGTGCTGGGCAGATCTGTTTACATAGTGCATTTGAATAAATGCTTCATGCTGAAACATCACCCGGGTCTAATGCTTCTCCTCATTTGCCTCCTTTGACCACTTGGGCATTCTATCAGTGTGTGTTCACATAATGAGCAAATAAAGTCAGTCATATTGACGCCTTACTTTGACAAAGGACCCCTGAGGAGGAGAACAGGAACGCTGAGCTGCGCTGGCTGGCTGACGGGAGCATGCCGTCAGACTGTAAGCAGATCGCTGTCTGTTGTCCTGTAAACCCTGGTTTTCTGCTGCACAGCTTGAGTAATATGTCACTTTAATTGTTATTCACAGAAGCTGAAGTGATAAAGACGTTATTGTGATTCACAGCTTCCTTCTCAGGAGCTAATTGAGGCTATTATTGAATCGGTGTGTATGGTGCATTTGTGTGTGTGTGTGTGTGTGAACTGTATAGATGTATCTGTCTTTGCATTTTCTCTTGCTTTACTCTCTCATGATACTATGAGTTATACTCACAGTACCTTGCAGGCATGTGGCAGTTATGCAGACAACCGATGTAAAGCAAGGGTAAATTTGAAAAACTGGGTCTTTATCTTGGGAGACCAGACAAACAATATTTCACCATGGTTCTACCCTGCAAGCTCAGCTGCGTTCATATCGAGACTCTCTCCCTATAAACAGAGCTAGTTCACAGTAATGGCTTCCTGAGGGACCGATAGGAAACAGACCCTACAGAGGTAGATAGTCCTCCTCTCACAAGTCCCATCGTCTTGTAAATTTGCAGCAGTCTCAGTGGGGTGATAAAACAGATGCACAATTTACAAGCTGTGGGACAGCAACAACACACATTTGAGTTATTACCGAGAGCACAAATTTGAAGCAGGAGTCATGTTTTATGCAAACAACTAAAGCACCACTGCCTACCTCCAGCATCATTCATGTTTGCTGGTTGAAAGATACTTTATTGTTTGAGGAAACAACAAAAAATAAAGCCTCTTCTCCTGCCTTACAAAGTCTAAATAACAAAATACTATTGATTTCATAGCTTTACGGCTTATAAGCAACACTGATAGTGTAAACCGTGTCCTGAAGGTGGCGCTAGAGGAAAGACAATGTGCTTATTAGTGAGTTAAAAAAGATTTCCCCTCTTCAGAGCATAAATGTGCTTATCAAACTTCACAGCAAACTTAATTAAAGACACCACAGCAGAGCTACTGTCACTACCATATTTCATCCAACAAGTTGAAGTGAGAGATAAGAGCTGAGAGACAAGCTTCCAATTCTTGATGCAATCTCTCTTTGTTTAATTAAAGAAATATATTTTATTAAAAAGGGGGGCATGTGGCGGATCATTAAAAAAAGAAACACATTAGAAAACAGTGTTTAATTAACCCAGATGTGGGGAAAGCAGTGGCGCTTTGAGTTAAATACAAAGCATTCAAACGTGCTCACTATGAAAATTATAAGTTAACATACTAATGTAGCAGCTAATGGTGTCATGGTTGCCTAGTAGTTTAGCATGTTGGCACACTGACATTTGGTATCTGAGACAAATCTGGAATCCATCAATAACGGTACCAACCTTCAATCAATCCATTAGTTGTAAAGATATTTTAGTGTGGACCAAAGTGGTGGATGAACCAACCCACTAATATAGCCATTCCTTGAGCAAGTGCTATTATTGTTGACATTACTTCTATTATTATTATAATTATTCCATTTATTTTTACTGCTATATTATTATTACAAATACTCTTATTTCTATTACTGTTACTGCTACTATTACTGATGCTACTGCTGTTGTTTTTATTCCATTATATCCACTGATAATATTACCTTTTATTTATATAGCAAAGGATCAAGGTAAAATTACAAGAAGACAAAGATGAAAATGGTATTGGGCAGCAGGCAAATGAACAAGTAATATTTTTTCAAAAAGAAAAAATAAATTAAAATAAAATAAAACAAATAAATAAATAAACCCTTTTCTGTTGCTCTCCCTTGAGGTTTCTTCCGTTTTTCCCCCCATAAATAATTTCTGTGTTGTTGTTGTTTTTCATTATCCAAAGTTCAAAGAACAGAGGCTGTCCATTTCTGTATAGATTCTAGAGCAATCTGAGGCAAGTGTGTTACATGTGATTACTAGTTATATAAATAAAATTGAATTGAATAATGCTGTCATAAACGTTTAGGCCTGAGTGACGAATGCATGACTGCATTATGATGGTTTTTCATATCACATCATACCTTATGTTATTATTCTACACATGGAATTCTATCAAGTCCTCTCATTAAGAGACTCTTTGGTTGAGTCAAGGGGAATTGATTATCACTAGCTCAATGGAAAGAACCGGACTGGCACCACCACCTCAGCGTGCACATATTGGCTGCCTGTATCGACACTCTGATGCTGAGATGAGCTGACTGATTTGAAGTCAGAGTTGCTCCGTCAATTGTCAGTGTTGCTCGGTGTCTGAGAGAGTGTTTGAGATTAAACCGTCCAGGGGCACTACGCCGGTGTTGTTGTTTAGTGTGTCTTTTAAGCCCATCCTGGGAAGGGCACCATGTGGTGAAGGGACACTTCGATAAATCAATAAGTCACTCTATCAAGAAATCTTGTTCTTTGCAAGGACCTGGTGTGTAAGACAATAATCTCTGCATGTAAATGGAAAGAAAGATGCACTGTTCACTTGCACTTTCACATTGCCTCCAGTACGTGACGTTCAATATAATTTAACACAACTTCATCATTGTCACGTATGATTAATGCCAACCTAGGGGGACAGATAGACTCCCGAAGACTAACTATGTTTTAAGTAGGACCCTATGAATTCCACCCAATCCCCCTCCTCGGTCAGGCTTTACACTGATTATGCACATGACGTTATTTAAAGTCTGTGCAAGTTTGGCGCCTAAGGCTTATAGCAGAAATTGGAATTGAGCTGTAGACTTCTAAAAGCAGTAGCTCTTCTCAAACAGACACTTACTTTTGAGCCCAAGTGACTTCCGCTTATGAGCCCTGGTTGGCTTTAAAAAGCTGCTGTAAATAAACTGACCACTAAAATAAAATGTATTAACAAATAAAAATGCTTAACTCAGTCAAAAAATAAATGGTCACAAATCAATTGTCTGAGGGCCTCTGAATGTTTCTATCCATCATTACTCAGGTGTTTTCACATCTGGAACGACTCTCAACAGTCCCTAAAGGTACAATCTGTTCCACATGCATAAATCTTAAACAACAACTACCTCTTGTTTTGACAGGTTTCAAAATGTAGGTTATAGTAACTGCTGCTCATGTTAATTGTGGTCTGGTCTTTTCAGTCTACCTCTGCAAAAGTGCTTGGAATGAGGCTCTGTTCTGCATTGTTCAAGGGGGAGTTGCTGTAATTGGCTCCCTGTGAGTTTTGTAAAAATGGCAGCTGAACGTGTGTTTTGTCTGTTTGGCTCCATTAGCGTAATGGTCCATTTGTACCCGTGATGTGCTGAGGTGAGCACAGACAAGGTTTATGGAACATAACTATTTTTGTCTTGTAGGCAACAAACCTCCATCCCACTGCTGTCATCAGGGGCTCACACTGTACTTGTTTTGCAAATAGTGAGAGGTAGAGGGAGAAGAGGAAGACTGGTGATGAGGAAAGTCTGTTAGAAGTGTAAATCGGCTGGAATGACAACAGTCCAGGGCTCAAAATGACCCAGCTTGAGCCTGAATAGCCACCCACTTAGATACTAGTCACCAGTGTTGTTTTCTCCAAATAGCCTGGCCAGCTTTTTTCCTGTTAGTCAGCCGGCTTCTAAATAAAAACAACAATTTTCTTTTTCAAAATTGCATGTATCACCATTGTATCACGATGCTGTGACCATCTCTTACAGATACAGGCTTTGCCACTTGTAAGTATAATGTGTTATAATGATATATCATTGTATTCGTAGTGCTCTTTTCTGCTTGTTAAAAGTTAAAAAGTATCTAACAGGTAACAAATCATCTTTATGATATAACTTGATCAAGGTGATTGCATGTAGGCGATTCGTGCGCGTCATGTCATGGATTTGACATATGTCTTGATGTGTTTTGACGTGAAATGTAATCTTGTTAGACAGTTGCCATGAACTGAATGATGTCAGACATTTTCTATCTCATAAATGTGTCTGTGGTTCACAAGTTTTTTGTTCTATGAGATACTTTTCACTTTGTTCAGAAAAGAGCTCTACTGATACAATTAAATTTCATTATACCTACACTTATAAGTGGCAAAGCATGTCAGAAGAGATAGTCAGAAGAGATAGTCACATCATTGTGACGTGTGCCATTTTTATTTAGAAGCTGGCTGACTAACAGGAGAAACCTGGCCAGGCTATTTGGAAAAAACGACAATGGTGATGAATTTCAAGGTGGGCGGCTCTTCTGACTCAAGCTGGGTCATTCTGCCTTTTTCTTGGCGCCCTGGACTGTTGTCATCAATATATGTTTCAAATCCATAACACTATTCATTATATAAAAGTGGATATGGTTCTACCTCTTGGAGTAAAGCTGGTTGTTTGCATGATTTTTCCAATACCTTGCTTTAAGCGAACAATGTAAACCATTTATCCAGTACATTTACTTTTATTTAAACCATTTATCCAATAATTTATTTTTATTGAGACTATTTATCCAATACTTTAAGTTAAAAATGTAAACATTTGGCTCAATTGTTTACATTTTTAACTTACAATTTTTAACTTATCCAATATGTTAAACCAGTTGTCCAATATGTTTACTTTTAACCCTATAAAGCCTGAACCATGAAATAATTGCCAGAAAATTTAATTTTTATAAAAACTGAGTGCTTATTAACCTGCTGACGAATTTGAAAAAACAAATAAATTGCATATATGAATTCTTATTTGTATCATATTTGATACATCAGGTCTTTTTGTGCAATTTGTTGCTCACAGTTTGTTTTTCTTGAACTAACAAAAACATATAAACCCTAACATTTTTAACCTATTAAGACTTTGACTTTTCCTTTTTCCTCAAACATGCAAAATACATATTTTTTCCATATAACACAACATCATACATCTGCTGATATGAAGTTTTTTAATGCAGCAATGAATGATCCACTCGTGGAACCTGCATATCATTTTTGCTACATCTGGTATTTTTGTGCAATTTGTTGCTCAGTTTGTTTATCTTCAACACATGTATACATCAGGTTTTTGATGATGTAGAGGTCTCAAAAATTACTGTATCTAATATGATACACTTGGCTTTATAGGGTTAATGAAACCATTTATTCGATACTTTTAGCTAACTATTTCAACCAACTATTCAAGCTACATAAAACTACATAACTAACTACAAACTACATAACTATTTAAACTGCTTATCCATTACTAATACTTTAATATATTTTAACTTTATCTTTTAGTTTAAACTAATTGTGTTAAACTGTTTAGTCAGTAGCTACTTTGTGTGAACTACATCAACCATTTCTGTATTACTTTATTAGTTTATCCATTTCTTTAGCTAATCGTTAAACTGTTGTCATTGGTTTCTGTTTAAATCCCAAACTAAGTGTCACATTCTCTCTGCCTAGATAGCTGTATAGTGTAGTGTTCAGGTGTTATACTTACATTGATCTTAATATATGGATATATTATTGTAATGTAATGATAATTTGTATTTGTTTTCAAATGAGTTGAGCCACAATCTCTCCCCTGGAAATCTGCAGAAGTACCTCCTGGGGGGTACTGCTGGTTATGTAAATGTAATGCTGAGGTTAAAATAATATCAGAGATGTTGTTGGTATGTGTGACATTGCTCTCCCTTCTTTTTTGCCATGATTACATTTCCTTTAACCTGTGCTGCACATGTGCCTGCATTCACCTCATGGTCTTCAGGAAGCTGTTGAGTAAAAGTACCATTACAACGCTGCCAGGAGCCATGTTCACATGCCTGTTATATTGGGCTGAACTCCAAGTTGGCTTTTACAGTTTTTCCCAGTCTGTTCCTGGAAGAGAGTGGAAAACTAGGTCTGAGGCTAGAACATCGGTGTACTGAGGCCCTGTTGAAATACTCGTTGACACAATAACTGTGATGTTACAGTCCGTTTCGGCTGTGGATGGTACATTTGCCTACTTTTCCGTCCCATAGAAGACACCTGGCTCTGTAGTATTTTGTAGTTCAGGTGAAAAGTGTTGAATTATGGCATTTAGGAGCCAATGTTGCTTGTGCTGTACATTGTTATCTATGTGTCTGACTGTGAGAGAAAAAGAGCAAGCCAAAAGCCTCTCCATGGGGGGGTGCGGTAGAATGGAAAGAGAGTTGCGGAGGGAGAGATGCAAAGCAATAATAATGTATGAGGTGAATTTGAGTCCAGAATTGTACTCCTTAAATCGTCCATTGTGAATACACATCCATAAATCTGCCTAACAATCACGGACAAAAAAAGCTTTTGAAGTCTTTTGAAGTTTCCTTCAGTATCAAAGTAATCCTGTGATAGTTGTCTGTTTGTGCATTGCCAACAGGAACTTTTAATTGTTACTCTGCATATTTTTAAATGATGCCAACATGTAAACAAAAACAGGCCAAAAAAACACCACTTCCCACAAGAGAATACCTGTACCTAACTGTAGCTGACATTACAACAGCCTACTCAATGAGCTTTTACAGGGACTTGCTCTCCTGATGGCTTGAATTTTTGTTTTTTTGCAACAGGAGGTAGATGCCACATCAAAGTGGTGTACGTCATGTGGAAGCTGGAAAAACTGGAGACTAAAGTATAAAGGGGCTTGGAAAATTACAATGGAAATATATGATGGCCGCTGAAGCAACAATTTGTGGGTTGATACCACTTGTTACACAGTTCTGGGACAAAATTTAACAATTTTTTACAACTCAAAAATCAAGATAAAATCCTCAGAACAACCATAAAAAATTCCATACTGTGGCGACTGTATGGCGATCATCTTTGTTCAGGAAATTGCTCAGAAACCTCCTTATTACCAATATTCCCAGGCAAGCCATCCATCCCCTGGATGATCTAGGTCACTAATTTGTGGTTATAAAGTTTCATGAGGCTATGATTATCCTAGAGGTCACAGCTGCTCATTTTATACAGCAAGGTCAAGTTAGTTAAAAAAAAAAAAAAAAAGCAATCAAATGGCCCCTATGGGAACTTACGGAAGCCCTGAACCGCAAGTGAAGAAAATTTTTTTTGAGATGTTATCTCGTTATTTCGAGATAGTATCTCGTAATTACGAGATAAAATCTCGTTATTTCGAGATAAAATCTCGTTATTTCGAGATAACACACCTATGTAAAAAAAAAAAAAATATATATATATATTTTTTGATTTTTTACTGTCAGATATTATCTCGTTATTTCGAGATACTAAGTCGTTATTTCGAGATACTATCTCGTTATTTCGAGATACTATCTCGTTATTTCGAGATAACACACCTAAGTAAAAAAAAAAAAAAATTTTTTTTTTTTAAATTTTTTACTGTCAGATATTATCTCGTTATTTCGAGATACTAAGTCGTTATTTCGAGATACTAAGTCGTTATTTCGAGATACTATCTCGTTATTTCGAGATACTAAGTCGTTATTTTGAGATAACACTTAGGCCTATGCTGTCTCAGTGAACGGACCGGGCTGTCCAGTCCAAGTACCGGCTTCCTCGTGAGGAGATCCACCGCCTCGTCACGCTCGTGTCACCACACATCCAGAGGGCAACCCGCTGCAATTTTGCCCTCAGCCCGGAGGTGCAGCTCCTGGCCGCGCTGCGTTTTTACGCAGTGGGGAGCTTCCTGGAGGTGGTGGGGGACGGCACCGGCCTCAGCAAGGCACCGGTTTCACGGAGTGTGGCAGCCGTGACACCGACCCTCCTGCGCCATGCCCGGAGACACATCAGGATGCCCACCACGCGGGACGAGGTCCGCCAGTGGGGTATATATGCGTTAATGGCTTGATTACTACTCGGATACACCTGTTAGCTGTGATCACACACACACACACACACACACACACACACACACACACACACACACACACGTAGCCTTATTGCACAGGTGTGTGGGGTGACTTAAGCGCTGATAAAGTGGTGGGTGATCGATTTGCCTGGCATCGATTGATTTATATTTCAGCACCACGGCGGTGGACAGCTCCCACTAAGAGCTTCTTAAGAAGCTTCTTTGGCGGGATCTTAAGTAGGCAGTTAAGAACGCATCTGGGAAACACCCCTATCTTAGCGCTCCTTCTAAGCCGAACCCTTCTTAAGAGCCTTCTTAAGTCCTTAAGAACGAGCGAATCTGGGAAACGCGGCCATAATTAATTCGAGATCTTGAGAAAACAAAACAATAGTGTAGTCCAGACGCATAGCCAGTAATGTAATGTAGGCTATTTGTAACCCGGCCCGTGTGGGATTAGCCTCTCCACACCCTGGGACTCTGCGTTGTGTTGTTTATGATGATGGAGGGCGGAGGAGGGACCAGTCGGACACGGGTGGTCGTTATATTGCGGCTCGGACCGCGTCGTGCTTTATTTGTCACAACGGCTGGCAGCTCAACCTTAAACAGTACAAGTAAACACTGGCGCGAGGCAACAGAAAGATTAAAGGCTGGTGTTGTGTCCTTACTGATTTCCACACTAACTGTGCCGTAGATCTGCGCAGTTTCTGTTACGCGTGAGCTGTCCGTGGTACTGAAACAGCAATCGCCCTTAATGTGATAATTTTCTGTCTGATGCAGGTCTATGTTATGCTGTACGTTAACACTTTATCGAGCCTACTGATTGGGTTCATCTGTAGTCGGCACTTTGTGCAATAAAATGATTTATTGTGCCGTGCGATAGAGCCGATACGCATGTTTTGTCTTTACTGTTGTATAAAGCTCTGTTGGGAGAGCTTGTGTTAGAGGCAGTGTTTTGCTGTCATTTCCTTTGTAATGCATTATGTTGCAAAGTAAAATAGTCACTATTTTTCCAGTTTGTCTATATTTGTCATTTTTATAGTTCTACATTTTTACGAGTCCTTTTTCTGGGAAAAGATGGCCCATCCACTTTTGTAGGCTACTGGCCCACCCGAAATATTATTTCTGCCTTCGCCACCGGGTGTCTCCATGGATACCAGATGATGACTGAGAGATGCAGATCAGCAGGATTGCGGGTCACTAGAAACTTTGTGTGTGTAGTGCAATCCGTTTTGGACCCAGAGGGAATACTACCAGTGGCGAAGGCAGAAATAATATTTCACACAAGCTCTCCAACAGAGCTCTATAAAGGCTGTACACAATACAACAGTAAAGACAAAACATGCGTATCGGCTCTATCGCACGGCACAATAAATCATTTTATTGCACAAAGTGCCGACTACAGATGAACCCAATCAGTAGGCTCGATAAAGTGTTAACGTACAGCATAACATAGACCTGCATCAGACAGAAAATTATCACATTAAGGGCGATTGCTGTTTCAGTACCACGGACAGCTCACGCGTAACAGAAACTGCGCAGATCTACGGCACAGTTAGTGTGGAAATCAGTAAGGACACAACACCAGCCTTTAATCTTTCTGTTGCCTCGCGCCAGTGTTTACTTGTACTGTTTAAGGTTGAGCTGCCAGCCGTTGTGAGAAATAAAGCACGACGCGGTCCGAGCCGCAATATAACGACCACCCGTGTCCGACTGGTCCCTCCTCCGCCCTCCATCATCATAAACAACACAACGCAGAGTCCCAGGGTGTGGAGAGGCTAATCCCACACGGGCCGGGTTACAAATAGCCTACATTACATTACTGGCTATGCGTCTGGACTACACTATTGTTTTGTTTTCTCAGGATCTCGAATTAATTATGGCCGCGTTTCCCAGATTCGCTCGTTCTTAAGGACTTAAGAAGGCTCTTAAGAAGGGTTCGGCTTAGAAGGAGCGCTAAGATAGGGGTGTTTCCCAGATGCGTTCTTAACTGCCTTCTTAAGATCCCGCCAAAGAAGCTTCTTAAGAAGCTCTTAGTGGGAGCTGTCCACCGCCGTGGTGCTGAAATATAAATCAATCGATGCCAGGCAAATCGATCACCCACCACTTTATCAGCGCTTAAGTCACCCCACACACCTGTGCAATAAGGCTACGTGTGTGTGTGTGTGTGTGTGTGTGTGTGTGTGTGTGTGTGTGTGATCACAGCTAACAGGTGTATCCGAGTAGTAATCAAGCCATTAACGCATATATACCCCACTGGCGGACCTCGTCCCGCGTGGTGGGCATCCTGATGTGTCTCCGGGCATGGCGCAGGAGGATCGGTGTCACGGCTGCCACACTCCGTGAAACCGGTGCCTTGCTGAGGCCGGTGCCGTCCCCCACCACCTCCAGGAAGCTCCCCACTGCGTAAAAACGCAGCGCGGCCAGGAGCTGCACCTCCGGGCTGAGGGCAAAATTGCAGCGGGTTGCCCTCTGGATGTGTGGTGACACGAGCGTGACGAGGCGGTGGATCTCCTCACGAGGAAGCCGGTACTTGGACTGGACAGCCCGGTCCGTTCACTGAGACAGCATAGGCCTAAGTGTTATCTCGAAATAACGACTTAGTATCTCGAAATAACGAGATAGTATCTCGAAATAACGACTTAGTATCTCGAAATAACGAGATAGTATCTCGAAATAACGACTTAGTATCTCGAAATAACGAGATAATATCTGACAGTAAAAAATTATTATTATTATTATTATTTTTTTTTTTTACATAGGTGTGTTATCTCTAAATAACGAGATAGTATCTCGAAATAACGAGATAGTATCTCGAAATAACGACTTAGTATCTCGAAATAACGAGATAATATCTGACAGTAAAAAATTAATTTTTTTTTTTTTTTTTTTTATATAGGTGTGTTATCTCGAAATAACGAGATTTTATCTCGAAATAACGAGATTTTATCTCGTAATTACGAGATACTATCTCGAAATAACGAGATAACATCTCAAAAAAAATTTTCTCACTTGCGGTTCAGGGCTTCCATAGGAACTAACATCATCACACACAAATATGTTGTACTGCATGAGAAAAGCGGTTTTTGCCCCAAACTGCATGGGATTAGCATTAAGTGTGCATATTTGTAAAGGGGAGACTTGTGATCACCTATAGAACCCATTTTCATTTAAATATCTTGAGGTCAGAGGTCATGGGTACCCCTCCAGTGGAGAACATTATTTTGTTCCCCTTCATGTACCAACATGTTCTGGTAATGACAATAAACTTTCTTGAATACATGATGTATAAAAGTGCCTTTTAGGCAGCCTTTCCAGTGAAAAAGATGGAATTTTGCTGCCTTACATGAAAAAAATAAATAAAAAAATAAAAACTTTCCTGCGTGCTGGTGCCCCACCGCATGCTGCTGGTGCCCCTGCCCTTCATACAGCTGCACAGTCAACAGAGTCCACCACTGACACAGATATTCCAGAGAATGATTTATCATGTGAAATGTATGCTCCGAGTTAGAAACCCTGGGATTTCCAATCAATCTCAGCCTTCTGTTCACACCTTTCTTCACCTTGTGAGGTTTCATTCAGTTTTACTTATTATATTCTGTGAGTTGAGATCATTGAACCAGTGTCAGATCCTGCTGTTTCCCCTTGAGGTTCCAGGGGTCACAGAGGTGGTGGAGCGTCCCCTCTGATCCAGAGAGGCGGCTCACCATGGGGATCTGACAGACTGACCTGCCTGGCAGCTATGATAGATACACTGGGACTAGTCTGACCTCTCTGGCTGACATCCACAAGCTCAGTGTTGGCCCCGGTCATCATCTCTGGGGTTGAAGTGCCTGTTTGGGAATGGCCCATTTCTGCTGGACTCCTATAACACCTCTTTGTGTGCCAGAAAGCAATGAGTGCTATGAGGATTTCAAAGTAACTCAGTATCTATGAGCTCAAAGGCTATTGAGAAGCAATATGTCCTTTCCAAGTCTGCGTGTCCGGAGGTCAAATGACCAATAACCAGAAAAAAGAATCAAAATATACTCCTGAAAAAGATGGTGAAAACAGGCCAGATCCCAGTGCAGTCCGTGGGGAAAACTGGGTACCAGAAACCTTTGAACCATGACTTTCTGCCCATAAATGTCACTGAAACCTCCGTTCACATGTGTACTTTAAGATTCTTCCTCCCTGTTAAGGTCAATGGCAGTGTCCCTCTGTCGCTCAGCCTTCCCAATAATTATTCACTGAATAGAAATTACATTTTGAACAGACATGTTTCTCAGACAATCAATCCTACTGACTTTGGTTATCCTAGAGGAGGGCATTTTTGGTGGTTATTGAAATATCTCAACAACTATTGGATGGATTGCCATGAAATTGAGCACAGATGTGAATGTCCCCCTCAGGGTGCATTTTAATCACTTTTGTGAGCCCCTACTTCTCATCTAGCTCGATCATCAGGTCAAAATTGTAATCATTTGTGATGAAATACCTGGAAAGTAATGACGTTCTCATCAGTCTCTTTGTTTCTAGTGCTCAATGTCAGATGCTCTCATGCTAAAAGTTATTTGTTGTAATATGCCCAAATATAACAGAGAAAGCAATCTTGGAATATCATAAATTGGGTATGACTGGAAAGCTGAGATTCTTGTGGATTCAATGTGTGAAGATAATAGTAGCCATAATGGCAATTTCATTGTCGTGAGAGCATTTCTTGGAACTTGACCTCCGTACATAAAATGCTGTGACCTCTATGATAATCACAGCCTCATGAAACTTTACAACCACAAACTAGAGACCTAGATCATTCAGAGGATGGATGGCGTTTCTAGGTTTCTATATTGACAATGAATGCAGCATGTTTTTATATGGTGATCCTAAAGGTCTTTGTGTCTTAATGTGGTATTTTTGGGCTTTCTGACCAATGTTAGAAACTCTTGAGTGGTCAAAAATAAAAATGTCAAATGTAGCATCAAAAATGGTATCAATCCAAAAATTGCTGCAACAATTTGATGAAATGACCTTTTTATACTTATATCATAATGCTATACACCCTTATGCACTATACAAAAACAGTTACAAAGTTATGACTAGAACTTGAGACACAGTGCTGAGCTGCATATCAAGTTAATCTTCAGGTTTGCAGCTTTCAGATGGTGTCTATAATGTCTATGTGGTATACTGTTGACCTGCTAACCCCCTTAAAAATCCCCTGTCCCCCGCCACATATTCTCATTAAAAGGTTGAAGCTTGTTAAAGGGTTAAAACATCAAGAAGGCGACCCAATGCCTAGGAGGTTCTGGTCTCCAAATTGGAAATCAGTGGTCTTGACTCTTGGTCCTTTAAAGTGTTAAGGCCTGGAGTTAACAATGGGCAGATACAACATCCAAACATGTTAAGAGTTTAGGGGTCATATTAGATTCTGACCCACAACGGCAATGTTACAAAAACATTGCCAAAGGTCGGTCCTTCCTGACCCATAATCATGCAAAATAAAATAATTCATGCCTTCATTTCAAACAGACTAGACTACTGAAATAAATTATTCATTCATAGGCCCTCTGAAAAACTCTTGACAGGCTTCAGTTGAATCAAAACTCTGCTGCTAGGTTGCCAAGTAAAACAAAAAAACAGAGAACATGTCAAGCCAGTTTTGGCCAGGCTCCACTGGCTCGTATTCAAATACAAAGCTCTAAAGCTCAGTTCATCCACATTCTTTTTTATGCCGCATCATGCACTCTCTGATCATCTCTGCCATATACTGGATCTATCAACCACTCCCAGACTAAAATTCGCAGTGTGGGGTTCATAAAATATGCTCTGAAACCATATAACACTGGATATATATTTAGTCTTGAACACAACTTGTGTCCCAGTATTCTTATTCTTGGTTATTTCCTGTTAAAATATTTTAATTATACAGCATTAGTTTGAACCTAATTAAATCTACTCTTAACATTTATTCTCATATTCTGTGTTGCATTCATTCATTTCTAATCCATTATTCGTAAGTGTGTTTCGAGGACTGAGGTGGATTCAATGCATGGCTTATTCTCTATAAATAAAATGTATTATTACTGTGATTACTGTGATTAAATTATAGCCAGGCTTTCATCCTTGCAGATAAAATTTGCTCCTGCCTCTTCTGTCTGTTTCCCCCTCCTCCTCTTTGTCATTGTCCCCTTGACAACCACTTTCTGCTCTGTAGGACAAAGTGAAAATTATTGAAAAGTCAACAGTGGCTTCTTCCGCCGTCTATTCAGGCATACTGAACACCCACCGGCCAGTCAAAAGCTTTGTTCTGCGGCAGACTCCCACCTGCTGTCAGTGCAAGACAACACTTGAAAAATATTAAAGGATATGATACACGGAGACTACTAGACAACTAAAACACTCCTCGCTCCACAGGAACCCAAAGACCCCGAAGATATTAGAGTCCGTTTGCTGCACACCTCATCTCAGACATGCACAATCTAAAAAGTATTGATTGAGTCAGTCAGTCAATAAAACACATTCAGTTCTCCCGCCCTTATTCACTTAGCGGTCAGCAAAAGTTACTGCTGCTCCGCTGAAATCTGAAAGCACTGTGAAAATTAATGTTAAAGTAAAAAATATAATCAAATGCATCAAAATTAGCATTTAGGAGATGCAGAGCACAGTCTGGCAATATTAAATATTGTTGAAAATTACTCCCTTTATGCACTGGGTCATGGGAAAGGAAATGTAGTGAAAAGCAAAATTAATAAGTGGGCGAGTTGAGTTTGTCACAGAACTATTGCTACTGAACCTTCATATTCAATATTGATCTTTTGTTTGCCGTAAGCAAAAATGCAAAAATAGGGCTTTTGCCAGAAAGGTTGTGCCAAATGTCATTTTATTTGCCAGGGGGCAATGGGAATAGAGGTAGAGTAGCAGCTTGCCACTAAATAAAGAATAGGTGGTCCACCTTAAAGGTTAGACCACCTTAAGTGGTTAAGCCTGGCTTGAACTTAGCAAACAACTTTCTTCACTTTAATCAGCAGCTGGCAAGCAAAACACAAATCCAGGCCAGACTGTTCTCAGTTCAGTCACCAGGGTTGTAAAAGAACTCCGGTCCTATCTATTTTGATACAAAATGAGACAACTTCTTACTTGATTTATTACCTCAGTGAAAATGCTCGTGGCAACATTATGGTCTCAATCGCTAGTTTCAAGTCTTCTTCAACACAATATGTTAATTGTGTAAATAATATTCCCATTTAGAAGAAAATAGATGATAAAGAAGGGTATGCTTTGGGGCGTGGCTACCTTGTGATTGACAGGTCACTAATAGGCAAGTGCAATGTCTTCAGTTCTCAGGCAGATCCACCCCTCGCTCCTCCCCGGTTCAAACATGGTCTCTTCTAGTTTAAAAAACAAAGATGGCGACAGATGTAAAGCAAGATGACAAACTAGAACAAACAGGCGGTCCACAAACCAACGGGTGATATCACAGTTACTATGTCCATCATTTATGTACAGACAATGGTCCCACTGTAGAGGTCACTGTATGTCTGGAGTGTTTTAAAGCCTAGTCCTGTTCTTTTCCCCTTAACGTAACCACGTAATGGTTTTTGTTGCCTTTTCGTCAGAAATTCTATGGACCTGTTAATAATAATACGTCGATTTGACCTGGGTCATAAGGATTTGTAGCATTTATTCGCAGACTAATAGTCTAAAAACACACACAACTGATACATGATTTTCACAAGAGCAGTGTGAAGTCCTACTACAAGCATCCCACAATATTTTCAAGAAATAGTTCAACATGTTGGGAAATATGCTTATTTTACCAAGAGTTAGATGAAAATATGAAGCGACAGCTAGCGGAAGGTTAGCTTAGCTTAGCATAAGGACACAAAACAGGTGGATTCAGATGCCTTTTTGTATGAGTTTCTCAATGTTTACTCATGTTTTCTTTTCTTTCCTTTAAAAAACAGCAGTGCATACTACAGTATGACCTAAAGGAGGATTGTTGAATGTTTTTATGAGATAAATGCATTTCTATTTTTTTATTGACCTGAAAAAGTGGCATTTACCTGCCCTAATTTAAGAAAAATGTATCTTCCTTTAAGAAAACCAGCTTGTGTAACAAAAATGAAAAACTAAACTGTGCATCAAGTCATCAAATTCCGAGCCAAAAACTATCTGTGTGCTAAATGGTAGATAGCCTGCAGCCCTGATGTGATACAGCGAGGCAGGAGGAGTGTGACCTCTTTGCGTAACAGGAAGGATCAATAAAAATGTGGGCAGGAAACAGTCTGAGGACGAGTCTCTGTCTGAACAGAACCGTGAAGGTCTTATCCTCAGCTGCTGCGTATTTTTTTCCCTGCCTGAGATAATATCAGCCATGCTGTCATTCTGTTTGCCTTTTCTAATTCTCACTTCCCACATTTTGGAAGACATCCAAAAGCAGAAATCCGGCTTTTTAAATCCAGCAAAGCAGATGTGAAAGCAGGCAGCAAAAGTTGATTAGACACCTGCACTGCATCAGTAATTATTAGCGATTTCATGGCTACATTTTACCATCATTTTGCTGTAAATCCGATCATGGCACTGACATAAAATCGTCATTTATCTTGTCCATGACAGAGTTGAACCCTTAATGTCTATTAAAAGTGGTACTGGTCCTACATGTCTTTAGGGAGGGCTGCTGTTGGCATGGCTGGGCAATTTCTTAATGGACTGTAGAAAGAGCAGATTAGTTCATTGACATGTCTTACTCGCTCTCTTAAATTCAATTATCCTCTCTCTTGAATTAAATTATCACCTGCTTGTCAGGACAGATGTGTTGCTGTTGTAGATGGAGAAGGTAAAGTGTAATTAGATGTATGCTGCTTGTGTGCATGTGTCTGTCTGTGTGTGTTTGGAGCTATTAACGGTTGGTACAAAATGTGCGGTTTTCCAGCCACAATTAGCAGGCCGGATGAGATGAACATGAGAGATGACTTCATTCAGCTGTGCAGTTAAATATTTCAATTAGTATGGGTTTAGGCAATATTTGCTTAAAGACGTGGGCCATCAAGATCCCCCTGCATAATTAATCCTACGTAATGCGGGCTATTTTTATCGAGGTGACATTTGCATTTAGTCATTTTCTGCCATCGAGCACCATAAAGATTGACATTTGAGCAGCTGTGATGCTTGGGGCAGTGATGGAGTGGCACCATTTGTCTTTGACGGCGGAGACGGATCACAGCCTCAGCCTCCGACTAACCAAATATATCCTGTATAAACTTCTTATACATCTTATACAAACTTTTACACTTATTTTTCATTATATTCAAATGCCTGCTGGCTAAATTTGACCATTGTCCCACAGGAGCAAAGTGGCAAAAGGCTTCTTGTTGAATACAGGAGCATAAAGTTTATGATTCTACTGTTATCCTGAAGGCCTCAGGACTCTCCTGCCTGTGTAGTTTTACCATATTTAAAGAGTGGAAAGTCTTAAAATGTTGAAGTTTAAGCCCACATGAGCTTGACATTACTGCTGACTGCCTTTGGATTCTTTTCATTTCACTGAATAAAAAAAATCAATTCGGAAAACTTTTGCCAAGATGGGAAATCCATCATTTTTTTTTTTTTTTTTTTTTTTTACTGTGAAACATCTCAAATCTTAAATGCACAGTGGCACAGAACAGACTTTTCAAATTAATCTGCACTCATCTTGGCAATAATATAATTCTGACAAAAGTAAACGCTCTATTAAAAGACAACTTTTATATCTAATGACGGTAAATAATTGCACTATTTTCTATTTATATTGCCTTATGGTGACAGTCACCGGCTGGAGATTACACATTTTTAACACAGCTGATATTTTTTATTTTTTTTTAAATCGTTTGAAAGTTGTCATGTATTTTTATCTGCACTCGCTAACAGGCTGGTGGCAGAAAGGTTGATATGAGCACATAAAATAGACGGGAAAAAAAATGTTGTTGGCAGGAAATGACTTGCCACAACTGTCTGCCCTGCACCAGTGATTTATGTCCCAGGATATCACTGAGCCACACGATGAATCTTCATTTGATGGAGAGCTTCATGACTCTCCAGTGTTTTACATGGATACCCGAGCATACTGCAGCCTGGGAGAGTGCTGCTCTGTGGAGCCTGGCAGGTATCATAAGAAACAAAGTGTCCTTGAATTACTTTTGTCAAGTCATCACATTGTTTTTATTTTTTTTAATTATGTATAAGGGATATTAAAGATAAGAAAATATTGTTTTACAAGCAGAATTCAAAAGTTTACCCAAGTATCTGAGTCCAAAATCAGAAACATAACTGCATTAAATCCAAGCTGCTTGTTTGGATTAGATTGCTCATGTCCCCACAGCTTTCACTGTTTATTTTCCCTGCATCAGGATACACATGGAATAAACACATTACTGATAACAGACAAAGTTGGCTGGTGAAAAAACAGCCATCATAAAAAACTAATTAACTAAAAGTTTGGGGAAATTGTTGATTGTTAAAAATGAAAGTAATGAACATCTTGTATGCTTTTGTTTTTGCCAGTGGCACTTGAATCCCAGTATAGAGATCAGGGCTTTTGGTTGACACTCTGTCTATTCCCCAAATACCGAACTAGACTGATCTCCCCACAAAAACAACCCCATGGATCATTTGTACAGGCAGCAGAATACGACCCATATTTAGACTGTCCTCCCCGGCCCTTTAGTGGCTGTAGTAATTATTAATGATGCCGATGCATAGTAAAAAACACGGAATTTGCACTCGTGGAGTGGTGGTGGTGGTGGTGGTAGATGGGCCAAACAGATTTTCACCCAGGACAACAGGGTTTGTGTCCCATGTGAGAACATGAGTTAACGATGTAATTTAACCATCACTGAACATCCGTGCCTCAAGCTTTGTGCATCACGTTTTTACGTAGCCATGTCACTTCTATCACGTTTTCCTCGTAACTACTTCAATTCCATCATTTACGTACATTTATTAACTGTCTAAACTAGGGTTGGGAATGATCAATCGATGATAGATCAATGGTTGTTAAGAATTTGGTTGACGTGGAATTTTTGACCGATCTGTGTACTTTTTTATTTTAATTTTATCTCTGACTGCATATCAGTACTCACTGAACTGAAACATGAATATGCCAATGAGCTGAGAATTAAGTTGGATAAAGCTACAGTTTGCAAACTGAAAGTTGCAATAACAATTATAAAACACACAGAAATACAGGAGTATTTATTTGAGCAAAACTAGCTTACTGTATCAAACCTTGCTATCATGAATTACTGGTTTAATTTGATCCAAAACTTATTTAAACACAAAACACACTTAAATATGTAAGGTTACTGTGAAAACTAACCTCATGTCTCTTCGAGGGCTAAAACATAAAACATTGATCTCCTTTGATTGATGTTATCTTATTGTATCACATAGAGTTTGTTTTACAATCAACAGGAAGTGTCTTATTGTCCTTTCAAAATAAAAGCGTCCGTTATCTAAACAGGCTTTTGCATAGTACTGTATACAAGAATAAAATTACGTATATATATATATATATATATATATATATATATATATATGTGTGTGTGTGTGTGTGTGTGTATAATGTGTATACATATATGTGTATATATATATATATATATATATATGTGTATATATATATACACATACACACATATATATAAACCTAGATCAGTGCTTTTTAAGCCTAAACAACAAAACAGCCTTCTTTTACAATTTGAACCATGTATGTATAATGATGTGTGCACTATTTTTTGAACGCTCTGTACCGCGAAACGCTCATATGAGTCGTTATGGCTGGTATTGACAAAGAACCTATTCTGCTGTCAGTTGGATGTTGTTGGCCGGGCAGATGCTTGTGATACTTTCATAAGGCTGTTACACACACGGATATCAGCTTTATCAGCTTGTAGTCTGTTTGACAGCCAAGTGGGGTCACCCACACACACTTTAGAGTCACCAATTAAACCTAAGCTGCATGTCTTTAGACTTAGGGAGGAAGAGTATGAGAACCAACACTGACACGGGGAGAACATGCAAACTCCACACAGAAAGGCCGCAAGCTGGAGTCGAACCTGTGATCCTATTGCTGTGAGGCGAGAGTGGTAGCCCCAGGCAAATATGAACCAATGTTAAGTTTGCATATGTTTAACAGCTGCCTAAGACCATGGCTGAGTTCGAAATCACATACTTACATACAACCCATACTACTCTTATGTAATACATAGAATATTAAACAAAAAGTTGAGTATGTAGTGCATTCACACTGCATAATATGTGCATTTTGTGTATACAAGAAATGCCCAGATATCATACTACATTGGTTTGTGGCTAATCAGACTGTACAATGGAGGAGATTTTCAAGCTCTTCAAGCTTTTAAAGCTATTATTATGACACTTTAAGTTTCAATATTCTGCAGGCATGAAGGTTTTGATCCAGGCTAAATGTGTTTAATATGTTTTTTTAAAAGGTACATTTTAATATTCTTTTTCCAGGCGAGTAAGTATGCCCTTATGTTCCCAATATGTGGTCAGTTTATCCAGATAATGTCTGTTTGTAAATTTGCTGAAGTGTTTTCAGAGACATGAGGATCACAATGTTGTCACAGTGAATGGACTCAATTGCACGGCTCCAACACACACTGAGAGATATGAATAAAAAGTCTTTACTTCAAGCTGGGAGTGGTGCATGGCTAAGCAGTCCAAAAATACAGGCAGAGAAAAGTACAGAAGTGTGTTCTGAGAAACATGAGGAGGATAGAGACAAGAAACTAAGGCTGGAAATGCAGACGAGAAAGACCGACTGGAAACTGAGACGAAGAAGGACATTGACTAATACACAAGGTGATGAGACACATCAGGGAGGAGCAGACAGAGACAAGAAGTAAAACAAAAAACAACAATAGAGAGCGTGCTACCTCAAAATAAAAAAGGGAAACACTATCATGACCCAAAATCTGATAATCATACATGTGATAACATAGAGAGAAACGTATATAAGTCACTAAGAACATGTTATGATCAAACATCAACAAAGTTGTCTTACTAAACAAAACACTGTAGGCAAAGAGAATTAATCTAATAAACTTAGAAATACTGACCGTCTTCAACAAAGGTTTTACCCAAAACTGAACATATTTCAACTCTCAATGACCAGAAAAAAACACCAAATGTGCAGCACTCAGTGCAGAATAGACCCTCAGGACCTCGTCATGCTGCTGGCAAAGGTAGCAGAGAATAAACACATGGAACTCACATTGCATAGAATTAAACAAATGTGCTGGCCTCAGGGAAAAACACACAATGCTACCAGGTAGAGTGCACTTAGGGTGCTGCAGCTGACTAAGATTTCAACCCGTTCAACCCATTGGTTGTAGAGTCACTAAATAAAAATAAAGGTAGAAAAAGTCTGGCAGCAGAAGTTGCCAAACACTGACCATCAAATAACAACCGTTAGTTATTTTACAGATAATATGGAGTAAACATCTGTGTTTAAAAAATATATATCTGTGAAAAAACCTAAAGTTTTTGTTATTTTTTAATTTAATATGACGGTAAGTATTTGACAACTTTTGCTGCCAGACTTTTAACCATTTCTTTTGCCTTTTCGCAATTTAATCATTATGTAAAAAAATCTATAATGTCTAGTGGTCGATTGATACGAGTTTTTGAAGGCCGATGCCGATTATTTAGACATCAGTCTGAACCGTGATATGTACTGCAGATTTTTTTGGGCTGATTCTTGAAGCCGATATTGCCTTTTCTCCCTCCATTTACATGATAAAAATGACAAAATGATAACAAATGCTACACAAGTCTCAATTTAAGCATAAAACAAACATTTATTAACAAAACAAGCAAAACATATTAGCAGTTGGATAGCAAACAATGTGTATGTTGTTATAGGCCTCGAGGTGGTGGCGCCTCAGATGAGTCCACATATTCGATGTGTTTTCTTTTTTCCGTTATCAGCAGCAGCTCACCAACGATGTTGCACCGAGCCTTGCCTGGTTTTAGCTCAGTGAAATGGGCTAATTGATCGGCGAACGCATGCATGTATCGGCCGATGCAGATAAAAGTAAAAAAACGCAAATATCGGCCTCTAATAATGTCCCATCATTTTAATTTCATAATTAGAATCAGTATTACTTTAATAATTCCCAGGGGGAAATTACTTTCATTACAGAGACTCCAGTGGCAAAATATTCCAAAGAGTAAGAATCAGGAGACACAAAGAGTAAGAATCAGGAGATACAATAAAGAAAATAAAATAAAAGTTACAAAGTCGATGATCATAATATATAAAATAAATAAAATAAAATGTAACTCAATCGCTTCCTGGAAGGTATAAAACACATTTAAAATATAAAACATTAAGTGTACTTTGCTTCACATAATGTGATCCTTTAAGTGAGATGTTTATCATGGTTATAAAGTGCAAAATGTGATTAAGAGTGAAATCCTCACTTTGATACACCGCACACTGCTATCATGGTATTCATTATGTTAATTCAGTGAATCCCAGCAGCTCTTTTGATTATGGTTCCTGCCTCATCACCTCTGCCTCTCTTTGTCTCTGTTGTTTTTTTTTTTTTCAGGAGGTTTTTTGTTCCATGTCGCCTTTTTTAATAAAAAAAATGTGAAAGTGGAGAGCAGACAGTGCCACGGTCTGCCGTGCTTGTTCAAATTACAGAGAAATGTTTCAAAGAGGGGGCCGGATCCACTGATGAAAAATTCACAAACATTCAGGCTGTGACTTCAATGCATTTTTGTCTATTAAGGCAGCTGCTGGTGGAGAGATTGGCAAGTCTGCCTCTTTGACTGTGGATTTCTCCCTGTGTGATTGAGTGCTTATGTAAGATGGCAAGTCAAGAATGAAAGCCCTGGCTCTTTAAAAGATTTTCTTTGGAATCGGGTTGTTGAAAAGCTTTCAGTAACATTACCGTCAGAAATAACCAGTAAACAACAAAATGTGGACAGACAGGTGCATCACTTGGAGTTGTTTCAGTGTGCGTCCAAGTGTTTTTATTCAAAGCGAAATACGTAAGTGAAAGAGAAGGGAAGTCTCTTTTGTAATCGTGAAAAAAAAGGACTGCGTCAACATAAAGGCTGTTGAACACTCAGGTGAAGGAATATATTTTTGGTCTGAACAGGAAAGTGCCATTGTAAAATCAGTATTAGTGCACATCTGTGAGACCATGGCTGCTGAGTACAGTGCAGGAGAAAACCAATTCTTGTAGTCTGAATCAGCCACTATGTTGCTTAAAGGTTGCACCATTCACGCCATTCATCACCACAATTTAACAAAATGGATTCCAACAGGAGTGAATCTCCTGCAGAAATGAAGAAATAGTGGGACTTGACTCAAAAGAGATCAATTTGACAAATTGAACAAAGGTGTTATGGACTAGTTCCTCTGCAGCTTGCGTTGACAAGGCACACAGTTTTAGTTGTGTAAATAAAAAGAATAAAGTCTAAACACAGCGCAGTTTACTTTGTCTTGTGTCTCTGCATCAACAGAAGAGGTGTAAAGTGAATTCTGGGGATGTTTATGCAGATTTGAAGGAAAGCTTGTTTGAAGCATCAATCCAATCTCCTTCAGAATGATTCCTGATTGGATTTCACAGCCCATGTTTTACATCCACTTGTCAGTATCAGTGCAGGGAATAGGGAACCCTTTATTAGCAGAGCTACCACAGAGCTGTCTTTAGTGTAATAACTTATGTACCACAAACCAGAGATTCACTCCTACCTCAGACCAACAATACACTAATTTTGATAAATATCACACAAATTAATGGTCGTCTTCCGATATAATTCCCATAAGAAAGGGTGAGTAGGGGCCTGCTCCACCTTCTAGTAGGTGTAGAAGGTTGTTATCAGCACATTCAGCAGCCCGTTGCTGAAAATACAACGCTTACATTTAATTAAAAGGCTGCAGTTTTGTGCGGTTCAAGCTACAACATAAGTTCTCTAAGGTTATGGGCTATAAAAGAATGTTTAGAAGTTGAATAAATGGACATAAATGCCGGTAGAGATGTAGTTATGAGGACAACATGAGTTGATGTAAAAAACGTGAAGCACGGACAATAAGTGACGTTACTTCAAATAACATGATCTTGGTTTCACAAAAATATTGTTTATCCTTACTATGGCTACTAAAGTGTGCTACCAACCCATTGAATGGGCTGCTAACGACCTACTGGCACACTAGCAGGTGGAGCAGGCCCTTACTCACTCATACTTATGGGATGATAACCGCTAATAACAACCATTCAGTCATCAATTCGATGTTGGCTTTTAACATGCATGTCTTAGACACCCTTTCTGAGTAAATTCAAACTCTGGAGTTTCTTTACAGTTTTAAGCAATTCGACCAGTGGTGGAATGTAACTAAGTACATTTACTTGAGTACTATAGTTAAGTACAATTTTGAGGTACCTATACGTTACTTTAGTATTTCCAAACGGATTGATGGTTATGCATTGTTATACATTACCCCACATAAAATGAGCCTTACACTGACAAAGCTAAAAGACTGCTTAAATACCAAGTCCTTTTGATACTTTAAGTACATTTTCATGCTGATTCTGGACTCTACTTTTACCAAAGTAATGTTTGAATGCAGGACTTTAACTTGTAGTGGAGTAATTTCACAGTACTTTTACTTCAGATAAGGATCTGAATACTTCTTCCACCACTGACTTTAAGTACAGCCGAAAATACTTCTGTATTTTTACTTTAATGAGATTGCTTTGAATGCGAGACTTTCCTTGGAATGAAGTATCTACTTGAGCACAAGAACATCTTCGTCCGCTGTATTCAACCAGCTTGGCTGGTAAACATGGATGTAAAAAATACATGTTTGAAAATATCCAACAGAAAGGTTTTTTAAGTGGAAATAAAATGTATTGAACATATTTGTTAGGCCTTCATGGTGCAAACAGTAAGTAACCCTGGACGTAAACAGAACTGATTTCACTTATAAACTATAGCTGCACCAAATGAAAAAACACATAAATATCAAAAGGGCAAAATACTTGTCAACACAAGTGTTTACTGGTTCATGGAGACAGAGTACAAATGTGACGTACACAATACTGTATGTTTACACTATATATTAATTCAGTTCATGATACTATAGAAAAGGGTTTATTTATCTTTGCTTATTTTGGTATTATATTCCTTTTTTTGCTGCATATGTTAAAGCTGTTGTATTATATTTCACTAACTTGCATTTTTTTCCTGCCTTCTCCTATTAAAGTCGTCCTCTACTCTTTCTCTGGCTCATACTCTCCCTGCTGCTTCCAATTTCACAGATGATTAAATACTAAGTTGGTGATCTCAGTAATTATATGTGTTTTCTTTCAAAAAGTGACCTTTTCAGGTTTTTTTATTAATAATCTGACAAGATGCCTTTTTAAACTTTGCAGAACAAACTCATTTTTAGCTTGTGGTCAGCCCTGAGTTTACATGGGAAATGTAGACTTATGAGGTTATCAAGTTTTTGCTGCACGAAGCTATCACTGTTTACAGTACCTGATGTGTAATAGATAGACGGGAACAATCCAATCCCTCTCCTGGAGATAAATCTTCTGCAGGAGTTTTTTTTTTCTTTCTCGTTTTTAATTATTTAGCCACATTTCTTTTGACATGCTGTGCCTCTGCTTGTTACAGTAAATCCATGAATGATTAATAGCAATACATTAATTATAGTGTGCTATTTTTAGTTAGTCACCAACTCAGATCACTGACACACACAACACACGTGATAGATTCACAGAAAACACTCTTAAAACGGCCACTGAGCAATCTCTCTCCACTGGTCTCACTGCTGTAAAAACGCTTGGGCCTGCTTCCTCTTTCTTGGAAGCTTCGTCCACGAAAACACAAGAGTGAGAGTGTCAGAATGGCTGTTAATTCAGCATCCGCATGCCAGATTCATAGGGCTGTGTTAGCATCCCCTGTGGATGAAAGCAATTGCATTTCATGGGCCAAGAACACAGAAGAGCTTCCATCCAAACACAAACACGCAGCCATAAATCCTCTACAAGGTCCACACCCAAGGGGAAATCAATTACCAATTAAATGGAAATGTTTGGTTTCTCTTTCTTGACTGAACTGTAACGTGAAGAGAAGAAAAAAAAAATCAATGTTGCGTCATTATCTCCACGAGTAAGCAGAAGAGCAAACAAATCAAATTTTTATACAAACAACATTCGCCATGCTCCCTCACTGAAGACTGTGAAAAAGCAGAGTTCATGAAGGTGAGAATGAGACTTTGCATCAGCCTGGCATGAAGCTCCTGGAGCTGTTCAGTTTGCAGGTAATACCATCTCAGTTCACTCTGACTCACATAGCTGCTGGTGGAAAGCAGGGCATTGTTACTGGAAATAGCCCGGTACAGCATTAGAGCTGTTCAGCACTGTCTGCTGTGTAATAACAATCCTGAACATGTTAAACCAGATTTAGAATGCCATTATAAGAAATAAAAACCTTTTCCCCCCTTTTGTTAATGATATGATTGATATTTGTTCCACAGGAAGAGAAGGGGGCTCTGTGCTGCAAGGACCTGCAAACGTGTAGACATTAACAGTTAATATTAAAGGAACCATGCTGAGTGTTTCTGAGCTGACGACTATCACACAGGGCCACCCACAAGGGGGTAAATAGGGGAAAGCTTTCTGGGGCCTAGCCACTACGCAGGGTAGATGGAGGCCAGCAATAATCATATTAATGCTAAATAAAACCATAACCAGGTATGTCCCTTTTTCTGTATGCAATCATTTAATTCTGATCTGAAACACAGACTGTATAAAGAATGGACGATGTGTCTCCACTTCTTCCCACTGTATAACATCGAGGTCTAATTATCTTGAATACAGGCGCTGCCATCTTGTTCTGGTGATGTCATTTGGAGCCAGAGTCTGAGCAGTACTGACAAAGTTCCTGACCAACCAATCAATCATGAGTCAAATACAGTTGTCAACTACTTAAAACCACACTTATGAGATAAATGAACACTTGAACAAACATCAGAGTGATAAGAATGACCGTTTGGCTTGGAGGGGGTGGGGTTTATAATACTGCAGCCTGCCACAAGGAAGCAATCCAGATGTTTTGGCATCTCTAGTGGGGAGCTGTCATGTCGTCCATCTTTATATACAGTCTGTGATCTAAACTATGAGCTAATGTGGAAGGAATTTCCTTGTTCTGGCATCAAGTTTCCTACATTGTTGATGAAATTGTTGAAATTGTAAATAAACACACATGTAAAAAGACAATATTGCAATTATTGTGACAGACTTAGCTTGGAATAAACTTATGCATGTATTTCTTTAATAAAAACTGGATTGTACTTGCACCAGAAGGGATCAGTTCACAGTAGAGCTTTATACTGAATCCATTTTATCAAGTAATTTGAATTTATCATTTAGGACGATGCTCAAAGACTAAAATGGATTTTTCACTTTGGAAGAACTTTGAAATTTTCCATGCAAATTACAAGTTGTTTTTTTGACAGTGTTTTTTTTTTTCTTCAAAGATACACATTTAACATCAAGGCACCTTTAATTTATTTTAAGTTTGGTTAAAGTTAAGTTGGCACTTTATTAATCCCACTAAGGAAATTCATCTGTTGGTTTTTCTTTTGTTAACCTTTTTTCGTTGAAATAAAAACAAAAACTATATTTTTTAGAAGAAAAAAAAAAACACATTACAAATGTAAATCCGATGTGAAGATAATATTTTATTTTAATTATATTATTATTGTAGGCCATATTTCGCAGCCCTACCTCACAGACAATGTGGAAAAAGAACATATTTGACCTTTAATTTTTTTTAACTTACTATACAAACCTGCTGATTATGCTCATCTGTCTATTAAGGAAACATCAGAAACCATTTGTTTATTAAACAAACAGCTGTATGAGTGTTTGATGTCTGTCCTGTGAGACAGGAATAGCAGTTAAACTGAAAAATCTTCAAGCCAAATATGGTTTTTATTAAGGTGCCTGAGCCTTCCAGCAGATTCAGGTAGATGCATTTATTAATGCTAATATCCACACTTGAGAGACACTTATTACAATAATGAGGCGAACAGAGATGCTGATTTGCATCAGGCACCAACCGACGGGGAAGCCTTTGAAAAACAGTAATGCAGCTGTTTAAGACAAACAAGCCGGGGCGAGCCGGTGAGCAGGGCGCCAAACAAGATGAAAGAGAGCAAAGTACCAAACAGGCAACTTTGTTTTGATAAATGAGAGAATGAAACTCTCGTAATCTGTGAAATAACTTATTCTGGAGTCATTAATAAAACATGTGAATTAGTTAGATGAAAAGAAAAGTCACATTAGAAAATTAGCATATATGCTGTGGAACTATAAGCCCATATGGATAAACGCTCATTACAGTATTGTTCATCGCTGCAGAGAGGAAGTGAGCGCCTTCTCCTGTAGGCGATGACATCCACCACCACTTTAATGTTAGCAGGCTAACAAGGCTAATCATTCTTTTTTAACTGCGTTCTCTTTGATCTGTTACACTGTATTAGAATATTTATTTATAACATAATTAACACAAATTCCGCATTTCTATCAGTTATTTTTTTCTGATGAATATTAATATGAGAAAGTGGTGCAAAACCAGGGAGAATAGCTCTCACACATATCAGCTTTCTGTGTGTAAAGTCATGTTCTCGTGACCCAGACTGCACACTGTAATTAAGCCACAGAGGAATATTGAGCTTAACTGAGATTATAACCATAAGTTGGCCCTCACCTCAGAGCTAATTTAACAGTAATAAACAGATATTATTCGTATATATATGAGAGGGAAACACTTTGCTGTGAAACTTCAATATTGCATGTGAATAACTTTGAAAAGGTTACTGTTAATGCAAGGCTAGTGTTAAGTGCTCAGTGTGTTTTATACTATACTTCAACAATGGATACTGGAGACAACAATAAATTCAACCCAAGCCTATATCTTAATAACTCTGGAGTCGCCAATAACACTGGCATGTTTAAATCACATGAGTTCTTCATGACATCATGACATTAAAAAGAACCTAGCTTGCTGTCAGCATCCCTCTAAAGTTCTGGCTTTAACCCTGTGAAATCTTTGGCTATCATGTCCTTTAAAAAATCTGTTAAAAAATCTTTACCATGCCATGTTGGTATCAGTTTTTTCAGTGCAGCCTCATCTATATGTCATGATAATTCATTTTTAACTTTGATGTACTGTCAAAATTTTGAACCAAAAAGAAACAAAGGAAAACATAAAATCTGATCTTGAAAATTATATTTCAAAACACAGAATTTTAAATGTTGCAAATATGAACACAGGTTGCAAATATTACACATAACAGGTAAAATGAGGATAATCTCTAGTTCTATATTTTTATACCAAATATATTTGATAATATCTCCGGTTTTACTTGGCCGAATATCATTTTAAAAAAAATCTGTTATGTAAGTCATAACTTTAGAGGGAAGCTGATGGCAAGGCTATGTTGCTTCATTTTTATGTCTTCACGCCATGAAGAAGTAATGTGCCGGTGCTTTCATGGACTCCAGAGGGTTAAACTCCATGCAAGTTTTTGTTTGATGATGATAGGCCAAGTAAAGATAAGGAGATAAGGTCCAATATATTTAGCATAAAAATATAGAACTTGATCTTATCCTCACTTTACCTCTTATGTGTTATATTTGTCATCAACATTTAAAATCCTTCACTAAGCATGATAGCGAAAGTAAAAAAAAGACTAATTTTCAAAATCTAGTTTCATGTTTTTTGGGTTTAAAATGCTGATCCAGTAAATCAAAGTGAAAAATAATATGGCATGGTAAACATTTTTTTTAAAGTGGTATAGGGGCAGAATGAAAACGATAAAAAAAAATGGACAAAACAGCCCAAAACTCCAAAGGGTTGAAGGGACGAAGGGGACAAAAATACATATTTTAACTCTTACATGTCATGCTGTTTGGTGTGAGTGGCGACATGGTCTGTCAAGATGTCTGCCTTCTCCTGAATGTAATGCAAGTAGATGGCATGTATATATTTGAAAACTCAACAGCTATGTCTCTTTCCAGAAATCATAATAATGGACTACACATCTCAATTCCGAAAAAGCTGGGAAAAAGGTAAATAATACATATACTCTACTATACTCATTTAGTCTATTAATCATGTACTGGTACAAATATGCTTATTCTCAAATTAATGTCTGCAACACATTTTTTAAAAAGTTGGGAAAGGAGCAACAAAAGACTGGGAAAGTTGGAAACAGTGTTGGAACATGATTGGGAAATTCCAGAGGTTAATTGGTAAAGGATGAGAGTATCATGATTGGGTATGAAAGGGGCACCCTCAAAAGGTGTAGTTGTTTACTTGCAGCGCCTGTGAGAGGTCACCACTTTGTGAAAAAATGCATATTCCAACAGTTTAGGAACAACGTAAATCAGCGCACAATTGCAAGGAATTTAGGGATTTCGGCATCTACAATCCATAACATTATTAAATCTGTGCACATAAGGGGCAAGGACAAGAATGCTTGTGACATCCAATCCCTCAGACTTGTATTGTATGAAAAGTGCTATATAAATAAAGTTTTGATTGTAGAAATGTACTTCATGGGCTGAGGAACACTTCAGAAGACTCTACCATGCAAAGTGAAAGTCAACAACATCCAGAAACACCACCAACTTCTCTGGGCCGGAACTCATCTGGGATGGACTGACGCAAAGTGTTTTTTTGGACATCATGGACGTTGTGTCCTCTGGGCAAAAGAGGAAAAGGACCATCCAGATCATTCCCAGTATGTTCAGAAGCAGCAGCATCTGTGATGGTATGGAGGTGTGTTAGTGCCCATGGCATCATGGGTTACTTGCACATCTGTGAAGGCACCAGTAATGCTGTTAATGCTTTGGAGCAACAGATGCTGCTATCCAGAGAACATCTTCTCCAGGGACGTCCCTGCTTCTGTCAGCCAGACAATGCCAAGACACATTTCACAACAGCAAGGCTGTAAAGGAACGCCATTGAAAATGTGTGGCACACGACGAGGTGCAAAACACAACAATGCAGTCGTATATCAAGCAAAAAGTGTTAGCATCTTCAGTTTCTAAATACTTAATGTTGTTAAAAGAAGAGGTGATGTAATACAGTGGTAAACATGCCCCTATTCCAACTTTTTTGGATCGTGTTGCAGGCATTGACTGTATATAAAGATAGACAATAGGACAACACAAGATGGCAGCGCAGTATCCGGATTTTTGGGCCTCAATGTTGAACAGTGATAGGAAGTGGAGACGCATCGTCCATTCTTTATACTGTCTGTGGTTGCAGGCATTTCATTTAGAATGCTCGTATATTTATAAAATACAATTACGTTTTTCAGTTTTAGCATTAAATACAATGTCTTTTTCAATTTTTCAATTGAAAATATGTCAAAGGATTAGGAAATTATTTCAGTGTTTCAATAATGTTTTAGACAGAATCCCAACTTTCTTGTGATAGGGTTTGTAGGAACAATTTTCTTACAATATAAACTGATAAATCACACTACAGGTAAGTAACAAACTTTTTTTTTTCATTCTGGGGTGAACTGTCCCTTTAACCAAGTGACAGAATTTGAGTTTCTCCAACTTTTACATCATATTCCATAATTTAACCTCAAAACAAGTCATTTTTACAAAGAAGCCCAAAGCTAGAAGTGATACCACTCAGGTATGTGATGCACATGACAGATATCACAGATTACTGGCTGCTATTTTCAGTGTGCAGTGCCTAATGCGCCAAGAGCATGTTGATGTTCCGTTGGTATTTTTGTTGCCAGAGGGTTAAGGTTAGGACACAGGTTGTTGTATGTAGGAATCCATTATCATGTATTATAGATGGGTTTATAGCCGGTTTCACTCATGGGCAATCACACCTGCTTCTTTCAATCTCCTTTAAAAGCATGTCCTCTCCCTGACACGACATGTGCTGACAATTTAGTGATGGAGGAGACAGATTTTACCAGCTCCTCTAAAGAGAAAACTATTATTCTAATCTGCAATGTGCAGAAGTTGATCCACAGAAGGAATGAACACAGAGAAATATATCTACAAAAAAATAGGACTACTTTAATGTGCAATGAAACCAAGTCTGCAATCGATTCTAGAGAAAATATACGATTTGAGGATGTATGTAGCTCATTACCTTTGTTTATGTTATTGCTGTGGGGATTTTTCTGCATTACGGCTGATTCATCTCTGCCAGTTATTCTGCAGGGTGTAGTATACTGCAGGACTGAGATGCACTTAGCTTCAAACATTCTGTAGTTTGTAACAAGCTAAAACTCTTCCGCCTCACATGGGCAAAGACCCTGTCACTCTTCTATTTCGGTGACAAACGGGGACATGCACCAACACACCATCTGTGCAGCATTAAGGCGCTATAGAGGCTGTCATGATTGACAAAACTGGTAACAGCGACACCCATTCCAAACTCCTGTCTGGCTCTGGGTCGCTGGAGATGAAGAGTGATGGCCTGTCACTCGAGCTCCCAGCATATGACCGGGGTACGGCTTCAGACGGGGAGGAAACAAGCTCATCTCTGGTGTGGATGAGGATGACAACATGCCACATGCTTGATAATAGCCCCCTCAGTTTAGGGAATAAACAGAGGGATGTTTATAATGAGATTGTGCTGCAGGGCCTCTGATGGTCCCACACTGCTGGAGTCTGAACACACCATTTAGTTTGCATGCTTGCACTATAATATAGAGGCCTGAATCCTTTTGAAGCTATTTATTTATCTGCACAGAGAGGAATTACAGGGAAGATGGGAGGAAGTATCAGGGGGATAACATCAATCGAGGCGTGCAGGTAAATAAAGACACATGGTTACAAGTGCTGAATGTAAAAGCCAAATTCAAGCATTGCCATTTAGCGATCATCGTGCCTTTTAAAACATCCATGAGGTTTAATGAGAGAGAAGCAACCAGAGTGTTAAGAACAAAAGGAAAATTTGTAACAGCAGCAAAGGGAGTTGCCCCAAATTTTAAACATTTAAAACGTAATGGGGATGACATGAAATATGCATCCCAAGCTGTACTGTAGATCACAGCGAGCTGCTTTATTCCTTCCCCATTACCACCTTATCATAAATATTTACTGTCTGTTGGATACCACAAAATAGGACTCTCATACTTGAACAAGTTTGCAGGAAATTTCACAGCGAATCAATGAGTCAAGACTCAACACTTAGAAAAATCTGTTAAATCTTGGCTTTTCCCCTTATCATCCTCACGGATACTGGAAACATTTTACACAGTCACGTTGGTGATATAATGATTGCAAACAAATATAAGTCACCATAAAATCATCTAATACATTTTGTGGGTAAACACTTTGTAAAAGTCTTTAGGGCTTTGTTGTCAACAATGACCCATGCTGCTAAATTATACTGTTCTTCAACAATTTTGGCAAATGAGGATAATACCAGACCTTTCAGTGCAGTGAAATTGATTATTTATTTCTGTATAACCAGATTTCCTTACAACCCAATTATCTACTGCTTTGCTTGCTGAGTCAGGGCTCTTGTGCTATTTCATGATTTCTGATCTCTGGAGTGATGTTAGTGATTATATGTTATCCGAATGAAAAAGAGAGTTCTCCAAAGAAAAACACAGCATAAATTGCTTCATCAAATGTCCTCTAAAATTTCATATTTCAGCGGCCGGACGACAAAACATTGGACATTGTCTGACGAGGCAGCTTCTTGCTTCGGTTTTCTGTTGTTGTTGTATTATTGTCTTTAAGCCTCCTGCACTCTGCCCCGGTTCTTTTGTTCTATACTTGGTTTTCACAAAAGACTCAAAAGAACTGAAAACAGTTTACCATTTATTGAAAGAATAAAAGCCAAATGCAATGAACAGCGCTGGACTCTGCTGTGTCCACGCCGAGATCACCAGTGCCAACAAGTTCCTCAATTCACAGTTTTCTTCTAGGTGTGGGACCCACCCTGCCAGTAGGTTGGACTTTATTGTGATTAGTCATTTAAGGATGGTGAGGCAGTAGCCAACCCATACTGGACACCTTGTGGTTATGTCATTTCAAAACTATGGTGACTTGTATGTGTGTTTCTTATTTCCCTTTTTGAGGCCTATGTATGTTGCTTACTGAAATAGCTGCACCCTGATCTAGTTCTAACCGGTTTTCAGGAAAGGTTCAATAAGAGGACACAATGTGCTCTCTTAAGCCATAGCCAAATAGAAGAAGTGAGCCTTGACCTGCAGTTCAATAGAGTAAGTATGCCTTAAATGTTCGTTGAACACTCTTCTGCAAAGTCACTGAAGTTTTTTAACAAATAATAATTTTAACACACAGAAGCTAAGCTAAGCTAAATGTCCCTATCCTTTACTATAGAGGACGTCACAGTTGAAAAACAGTTTATTCCTGTTGTTGTGTATGTGAATGATACCAGCTGATAGGAAGTCAACATGAACCCAAGCTTTCAATGGCTGTCTCAGAAATTCCGAGCTAATATGCTATTTAGTATGCTAAAATAGCATACTAAATGTCCAAAACTGTAATGTGAGCCGAATAGTACACAAATGTCAGACTATTTCCAATGCATTTTTACAGTATGCAAGCACTGGACACTAAGCCAGCAGAATTTTCCCATAATGAACTGCAGTGGTAACGATAAAGTTAATAATAATGTTCACCTTGTTTGTTTTTTTGTCCTTTTTTGTTTGAGGCTGTTTTTTGTTTTATTTGTCAATGCTTCATCTGATATTTTCTTTTGATACTGTGTACTTGCTTTAAAAGTTTGGAAAAAAAAGGAAAAAAAAACACTATGAGAAAGGCAGCGTTGTAACAAGATACACAACAAGTTCGCCTGCGGTTGACATTTCTAACAGCTGAAGTACTCCTACGAGAAGGAAAAAAACCTCAGGAGTCTCATCATGTTTAATGTCAGGTATTTGTCTGATCAACAGAGATATAAAAAGGCAAAAGTGCACAGAGCTCTACCATGAAATACAATTATACCTATTTTAAATACAAAAACAAATAGAAAATCAATATGTGCCAGTCAGTGTTGATGTTGTGGCAGGCCTCCACAAATAGATCTAATAAAAAAACTTTATTCAAATTTAAGATTTTTTATGTATTTTTTAGGGTGATCATATTATAAAATATGAAGACAGATATTTGAAGCTTCATTCGAAAATCCCAATTGAAGCTTTGAATGTCCTTAACCTTACCAGACCTTATCATTGTCAGATCAGAAAACAGTTCTATTTCTGAAACAGTCTTGACAAATGGCATATTTTGTCAGTTTATTTGGAGGTTCTGGAATTGAAAGAACTGCTCTATCAAAAAAGAAAACATCTTCTGGCTTTAGTTAACATTACATATACTGCATACATACATGATGAAATACAGCACAGGTCAGAATAAGCTAGAAGTTGCCACATACTGAAAAGCACATTAACACATGACTTGCCTCTGTTCTTCATGTTCTATTTACAGCATCAAGGGTGACAAACCCTTATACAGTTAGCAGCATGTCTACACCGTTATTCTGAGAAATGCCAAATTCATATCTGCCTGCATATGAATAATGGGAAAACATGTAATTACATCACCGTGGTGCCTTGGGAAACACCCGTACTTGTGTTTAAATTAATTCTTCAGATGCCCTCTGCTTGACATTTCTGTGAGGAGGCTGGAACCCCATCAAGCTATCGCTGTTGAAAACCGCCCCATGGGGCAGAACAAGCCCAAAGGAAAAAAAATTTTCCACCAGCTCATACCTGCTTTTCCTGTACCATACCTGTATCAGCACACCCCCCCAAGGTGTCCTTCTCCCTGTTTACTGACAGAGCGGAGGCCTCCGATGATTAATCACTGCTGAGACACACTAGTTCACTAGTTAAAACAACAGCAGCTCTCAGCTCCTTCACCTCTACCAAGGTTAATTAGCATCAGTGTCTCACTCTTAATTACATTACCAGTTTCCAGGGAGCAGATAAGAATAATCATAAAGATCTCTGACAGAGCCAATTGCTTTTTTACTTATTCACAAACGGGGATTGACTTAGGAAAACAATCAATTATTAAGCAGGTGTCTGTTGAAATACTTTCAGTGGAGAATACGGCAAGGCAGCAGGCGCTCAAGAGTGATTGCCCCAAGAATGCTTTGTGCACGACTTTCACTTCTCTTTGCAATGCACCAAATTTGTTTTTTTAAAGATCACAGTGTTGGTCCGTGGGTCCACCACTGCAGTCCACACGGACTATTCAAAGTAACTAACAAATAAGTTACCATGGAATTTTGTACAGAGATTCATGGTCAGAGATTCATGGTCCCTCTAAACCACATATATGTCAGAGTTAGAATGATATGTCTCAGATATTTATGGTTTTCGTAAACTTTGGTAATAACCTGAGTTTTCATATAGCACCTTCATTGGAATTTTAATCAGCCCAATACTTGGGAATGGAGTGTTCGCACATGTCATCATACATACATATATGGTTTGCGGTTGTAAAAAAAGTCTACAGTTTCATTAAAGTTAGGCTGCTCATTTAGGTTAAGGGCAGAAAAAATTTCCTGGTAAGATGTTATAAAAGACAGTTTCAACAGTAAATAAATGTAAGAAAGTGACATAGTAACATAAAAATGTTTTGCATAAAACGTGAGGCACGGAGGTTCAGTGATTAAATAACATAGTTTACTTTTGTATTTACATGTGACACAAATCCTGTTCTCCGAGGTGAAAGAAATTTATTTCGACCCATCCACCTCCCCTCCCACCTGCCCCAAGTGCAACTCCAGTGCTTTGTACACCGGTTCGCCTCCATTTGGTAACACACATTTGGACAGGCTAAAACATAAATATGGGTCATATCAAGCTGCCTGTACAAACGGCCTGTGGGGGGTTTTTTTGAGGGGAGACCAGTCTCAATTTACCATATGATAATTTTGTCCGATCTCGATATCCCATGTGGTTCCATGCGGGTAATTTTACTTAATAATGTCAGCAACACTTTAGCCAACATCATGTTCGACAAAAAGCCGATTTTACTGACTGTTATAACACCTGGGTGCAGCACCTAAGCATGTTTTCACAGCGCAATCATTTCTAGGCCAATATATCATCTAACAGAAATTGTTATTGTGACAGTCTTAGTCCCTGGAGGATGAACCCTAATGTCTTTGTGTTTAGAGTGAATTGTCTCAAACTATTATTGTCTTTGAAGATAAGCTGACGTTTCATGTCTGCCATACTGTGGACATCTATAACACAGTTTGTCCATAGAGGACTTTGGCCTTTACACAAAGGTTTCTTTTTTGTAACATTGTACACACTTGACTAGGCCTGTCACGATAATTATTTAATACCTTCGCCCGTTCTGATAGTGGCAGTGGAGGAAACCAATACTCAAACTATAGAAACTAATTTCCATTTACGTTAATAACTCTACATTTGACATTCATCATACCGCACTTAATTGCCTGGAAACTGCAATTACGACTGGATATAGTTAATTGCCCATTAATTAGAGTAGCATTGCCACCACCAACCCTCTCTCCATACGTTCACATGATCCCTGAGGGCAGTCAGACCAGAATAGATTAGAAAAGAACTTCACTCCGATCAGAAACAGCCGACGGAGACGACTTCTGCCACCTTGTTCAGGAATCTCAGTTAACTCCTGGCAGCTGCCTGCTCTAAAAATAAGCCTTGCTTGTTCCCCGCACTGTGAATATGAGATTGTCATATCACTACCTCTTCCCATAACAATTAATCAAGTGATGAAATGATGTTAGCCTTGCCCAGGAATCAGAATGGCTGATGCTATTGTGAGGAAATTGCCTTTTGAGAAATGGCTGTATCCCCGGCTACAATATCCCAGTCAGTCCTGCGAGAATCGTTTTCTTTCTGCATCAGGATTGTGCCAAAAGATTCTGGTGGCGTTTTTAATAGAGGAGGACTGCACATCCAGAACGGTGTTATTCCAGGCTGAGGGATACATGTTTGCTGGCAGCTTGTTCCCAATCAGTGGAGAGGAACATACACCAATGAATCAGCACTCAATACAATCACTATCATTTTATGCTTCTCTGAACCCCGCTTCTGTTGACGACTGTTTCTAACTGCAGCTATTCTGACAAACATCAAACAGCTCAGTGTTACCATAACAAGAGTCATTTAACGTCTGCCTTTAGTCTGTGCAAGAGCTCTGCTACCTGAAACAAACCTGACAAAGTAACTGTGACCGTCTCTCTCAATTTGGTTAATTTAGCTGTATTATACTAATGTGTTGGTCTATTTATTTTAATCACCTGCTCTCTGAGACTGTTGTTTCAGCAACACATTGTTGTTCAGCGTATTAATTATGGCAGAAGGAAACGAAGAAGTGAGGTGATGTAGTGGAGGTCAGGGTGGATAGATAAACATTAGACTGCAACACTGGAGACAGCTGTTTGTTTACCTTTCCTTACTGGCAGTTAACCTAAATAAAAAACTTATTTTCACCCAGGCAGCAACCTCGGGGTCTGAGCAGTGAGGCAAACCAGATGTGCCTTCAGCCTGCATTCTACCAAAAATTCCAACAGGAGTCGCTAACAGTGGTTGCAGAAGCGTTTTGGTCCCATCTATCTCTATACAAAATGAGTCAACTTCTCACTTGATTTATTACCTCAGAAAAAAGTCTAATTACAACACTATGGTCTCAATCACAAGTATAAAATCTCCAAGACAATATAATGTTAATTGTGTAAATAATGGTCCAATCTAGAAGAAAACAGAAGATAAAGAATCGTATGATTTTGGCGTGCCTAACTTTTATTGACAGGTGGCTAACAAGGAGAGTCGTTATCAGGAGAGAGGAAAGCACTGTGTACTTTAAACAGCCTTGAAACTGTTTGTCGTTGTCCGTGTTTTCGTCCAGTTTAATCTCATAACATTGACCCTTTCACACTGTATTTTCACCTAATGACAGTTTATATGAACATTTTGTTCATTGAAAATATCTTGTTCACCGTTTGGTTGGACAAGGAGACACTAGACACAAGGAGTAGCTGTTCATTCCTTCAGGTAAGTAACTTACATTTTGTCTATGTTTTTTGCTAGCAAAAATTAACATCCCAGTTAATGCTAACATGAATTAGCAGCAACTTCGCACATGTGGCTAGAAGCAAGTGCAGTCAGATTGCCAGTGTAGAGGGGCGTGTAGTGCAGTGTCCTCGGCTATCAGTCAGATCCCTCTCACTCCTACACAGTCCAAATTTGGTCTGCTCCCAGTTTCCAAAACAATATGACAACAGACCAAAAGAAAGATGGCAACACGTGTAACGCTGAACTCGATGCTTCAAACTGGCAGTCCACAAACCAACGGGTGACATCACGGTCACTACGTCCATTATTTATACAGTCTATGCCTTCACCCAAATCATCTTTCCATGAATGTAGCCATGTTCTTTGTGCTGAACCCAAACCAACCTTAACCATACCACTGCCATATAATGAAATACATTTATTACTCAACAATGGTTTTATAAGTCATCAACAAAGGATGGTAACCTATCAGATATGTGTAGTTGAAGAGGGCTGTCAGGAATTACTTAATTACTTTGCCAAGATATATCTAAATGTTCTCCTCATTTTACATCTTAAAAGTTATATGCAAAGTAAAAAGTAATTATCAGATCATAAAGGTGAGTTGTGCTGAATACCAACAATGATACCAACATGCCATGGCAAACATTTTTTAAGTGTTGTATACAGGCAGAATGAAAAGGATTCAAAATTGGTCGAAATAGCCCAAAACTCTAAAGGGTTACGGCGAGCAAGGATCTACAATAAGACGTGTTTTTTCTGTTGCAGCCCCTAGATTGTAGAGCAGCTCCCCCCTCCCCATCAGATGTGCCCTCTCTTTTAAGTGCAGGCTCAAAACAGACTTTTATTCTCTGCTGTTGAGTGTGAATGATTTCAGATTTCTTTATTTGTCTCTTCTCTGCTGTACTGTCTTTGCCAAGATTTCTTTTATTTGTGTACTACATGCTCTGGTGTCTTTGCAGCACTTTGGTCAACAGGAGTGGTTTTTAAATGTGCCTTATTAATAAATTTGACTTGACTTGACAAACAAATCAACCAATCAAGCAGCTGTAGACCGGTAACTCCAGTTATCTTCACGGTAAAATGACTGTTTGATAGGATAACATTGTTGGATAACGACTTGGCAGAGCAGTGAAAATATTCTAAAATTCTTAAGCTGATAGATGATTTTGTGATTTTCTGGGGGCGTTCTGACTTCAATCTACTGGTGTACTGACTACGGATAAGAACCTCTACAACCAGACCTCAAGAAATCTGAAATATTCCTTGTGAAACTGCCTATAAATTACAGTGAGAGCATTGGACAGCAGTGACAGACTTTTATTATAAAATTGGATGTCTGAATTCAATTACATGGATTTCTTCTTCTTATTGCGCCTCCAGCTGCCTAAAATTAGACCTACTTAACAGTAAGACATAATTATACAGCAGTAGGGCTAATGCATAGTTAGCTTTACCACACTTAAGAATATAACTGACAGTGAAAAAAGGCAATGGGCGTAGTGAAGGGATCGAATCAAAGAAAACATGAGAGGCTGTCAGCGAGCAAGATGGCCAGAGTAAACAGTGACACTCGCAGTAATTGAGATGCATCAAGATAGCTGTGGAAATGATCTGTCAGAGATTGGATACGGAGGTATATGTATCACAAAGGGACACAGTGAAACCCACATTTCCTCCTGGTTTGCTTTGCGAATGCATGGAGGTGTCTTGGCAGTCAGCAATATTCCATCTAAATGAGTTTGCTCTCCTCTCTGGGAAGCCAAATCTATAAAGCAGTTACTTTGGCATTTAGAAAATCCATTTACCATGATTGAAACTATCCAGCTGAAACCACTACAGTCAGTCTTTTCATTCTCAAGAGCCAGTACATCTCACATGCGATTTTTTCAAAAACATTGAGAAGAGAGGCAATCTCCATATCAATACAAAAAATGACATCTCTACTATTATGCCAACAGAGTATTGAATCCTTGATACTGGTACGCATGGGACTGCAAGAGTGACAGCAAGGTTTTAAGCACATGAAATAGTGAATGTATCGCCACGGCAAGGCTTATTCAGCAGGGGACTGGCTCTGAAATCACCATTTCTTTTTTTTGTGTGTGCTTTGGAAAGCGTTACCTCCTGCACAAAGACATCACTTTATTATTGGTAGAGGTTTAGTAGACGATTCACTCCAGACTGTTTGCTTCAAACACCAGATTATTAGAAATGTGAAAATGCAGGTGAGACTCTTTTATTGTTGTTTTATTGTATAAGTATGCAGACTAGTATGTTTTAGATCAATCTAAACTGTGTGTAGAAGGAAAGTGTTTGCTGGAGAGGCGTGTTTAATGGTATATCAGTGGGGTTGAAGAAGCAGACTGTGCTTTAGTAGATGACAATATAACAATGGTGCAAGGAGACTGCAAATAAACCCACCTCTTTCTGAAACTATGACATGTTAAATTGTTAGGTTCTCCAGAGTCCCAACACATCCTCATCTCAACTCCTGAGATACTAAGACTTTGTCACGGTCCACGGCGTGTGATACGGGTGCACAAGGCACCACTTAGCTGAAAGTTTCACACCGTCCCTGACACATACAGAACTGACTTAGTGGATCAACATTTTGAACCAAAAAAACCCCATAAAATCAGAATTTGGACGTGATGGCTTTTGAATATACCCATTACAGCTACTGCAACAGCCTACTCTTCATGAGGTCGAAATTAAAAACATAAATGTATAGCATCTTTCCACATTCATGCATACTATGGATGGGAATAATTCATTGGTGATCGATTAGTGGTCGATCACGTGGAATTTTTAATCGATCTGTGTATTTTTTTATTTTAATTTCATCTATGACTGCGTGTCAGTACTAACTGAACTGAAACACGGCGGAGCGTTCGTCATAAGCCAATGAGCTAAGGATTAAGTTGGATAAAGCTACTGTTTGCAAACTGAAAGTTGCAATAATAATTATAAAACACCCAAAATTAGAGTATTAATTTGAGCAAAACTAGCTTACTGTATCAAACCTTGCTAGCATGAATAACTAGGTTTAATTTGATCCAATTTTTATTTAAACACAAAACACATTTAAATATACAAGATTACTGTGAAAACTCAGCTCATGCCTCTTCGGGGACTAAAACATTGAACTCCTTGACGTTATCTTTACAATATAATCTCACTTGAGTTAGTTTTATGATTGACAAGATCAAGTCTCTTTTCGTCCTTTTAAAATAAATGCGTCCGTTATCAAAAGAGGCTTTTGCATAGTACTGTACATATATATATTTATTTTATTTTGATCACGTATGCAGCAATTAATCAATTAATTGATCGTTAATGTTATAGATTATTCGAGTTGGCAGGTTTCTACCAAACGCCCATCCATATAAATACAATAGCATCAATAACCCCCCACCCCACTTTATTATTAACATTACAGAGCCAAATGCAATTTCACCTCCATCCCAGCACATTAAAACAGTATAAAAATACTATCTAAAGACAATCATGCTCACAGGAATTTTAAATGTAGACGCAAAATGAGGATAACATCTATTTCTATCTTACTGGCATTGAGTTTTAAGCCTGAACTTTTGAGGGAAGCTGACTGCGGGGCTCGACTGAGTGTGAATGAGACCGTGAGTGTCCGGTCAGTTTAAGGGAGGGGGTTGGGGTAGTGGAGCGACATCTCATGCAGGAAAAAAAAAAATATTTATACGTTTGTTTATAGAATTGCACAGTGAAATATAATGAGCAGCAGAGAGGACAAGATGCTGCTTGGTTGTAGAGTGCAATTACTGTAAAGCATTTGATAAGAAGCTGTAAAAATTAACAACTTTGTGGACTGCTATTGTAAGCCTGTTAGTCACGCTCGCTCTCTCAGTTTATGATAGCAACCCAACCCACGCCATTTCCTGTGTCCCTGCTGTTCTGAAGACATAGGCCTTGTTTCAAGGACCTATGCAATATGGAAATGGTTTTAAATAGCTCTCTGTCACATTCACAATGCATAAAATGTGCGTGCAATGCAAAGGACTTCGAGAGAACAGTAAAAAACACCTTTCATCTATTTTCATCTATTTTGGTGCATATTTGAGCAGCATGGACAGAAAGTCGAGGTCTTATTATCTTTAATTATTTGCAAAAAAACAAAGAAATGCATTGCATTACATGCTAATTTCTTGGTGATCAAGTGATTTTCAAAACAAAGCAAAACAAACAGCAACTTTGGCTCAGAACAGGCACATATATTGTAGTAAAGTAAAATAACTGAAAAAGTGAAATAATACATACTTAAAGAGGAAAATATTAATAATATTCTCTTAAATGTCACATAGCAGCTAGTCAACTTTTGCATGAGAAGAAACAACAGCATCATTTCAATGATTATTTCAGGAGATTAAAGTTTCCTCTGTCAAGGTTACAGTTATTTGTTATGTTGCTTAAATGTACCACAATAAGGAGGCACAATCATTAGTCATTCATTCAGTATCCATACCTGCTTATTGTACGGTTATTCTAGGCATTGCGCGAGAGGCGGAGTCACCTGACTCAATACCTATATTTTTATTTACTCAAGAAAGATGTTCAGCACAAATGATCAATTTAAAGGGAATTTAAGTGAAATTAGTTTCTAATTGTATTATTATTTTTAATCCTCATTTAAAGGTACACTCCCATGCCCTAAAATTTGATTCGTAATAATCAGCCTGTCCTCCTGTCAAAACGTCAATATAGATCGTGTGTACAGGCAGCGAAAAACAAGCTATATTAATGATTTCACTGTCCACTGTATTGCGGCTGCTGCCATCTTGCTGACGTAATAGTGATTGACAGCCAAGCGAAGTTTAAAAAGGCGGATTCGCTTTCAGGATGGGGTGGTGTATGGGTCAAACAAGCAATGGACTTTCACCCGGGAGAGCGGGGTTTGCGTCCCATGTGAAAACAAAAGTAAAACATTTTTTACTTAAGTTACGTTCTTTACTTTATTTTATTTTACTTTACGTAAACGTGAATCACGTTTTTGAACGTAACTTATATTTTTTACGTAAGTTGCGTCAGTCACATGATCCTTGTTTAAACTGTCTTTTAAAACGCCTTTCCAGAAGTTTTTTGCCCTAAACCTAAGGTCAGTAGTTTTACAACATAAATCCACAGAAACTGCAGCTTTTTATTTACAACAACGGACCCTACGTGTGTGCTATTTTTAGAACACGCCGTTGTACCGCGAGCTAAGCCGCGATATCTTAATATGTGACCTGAAAGTGAGCCGCGGTACATGCCTACGTGCCGTAATTTGTGGTACTGACACACGACCTCTTCTGCCGTTTATGTTGGGACTTGTTGTAATAATTTAAAGGTTTTCTAAAGTTATAAAATTCTTCCTCCTAGTGTATAAAATCATTGTGCAGTGTTCTGATAAGCGTCACAACTCATAAATCTGCTGCTCAAACTAGATCATACTTCATGTCTTTGCAGAGCGGCTGCAGAAGCATGGCCCCACACAGCCTCTTGTGCTGTTCAGTGCAATGCTGTTTACTAAGAGCATGTTGCCTCATTCATATGGCCAAGATGTTGTGATTAATGGCATGCAAACTGAATACCTTGAGCGAGTTTCAGGCAGTTTTGAATTCAAACAATGGGTCAGACAGAGTGTTTTGATCAGTCTGAACAGGATATATAGCAGCGGATAATAGCCTTGTTTTTCGTGGTCTCTTTGATGATGTGTCTCTCTGTGTCTGTTTGCATTTGAAATTTGAAGTTGTAAGTAAATCGAAGTTCTAAAAAAAAATTCATCTTCATCAAGTGTTTATCTCTTTCAAAGGAAAGTGCAGTAAACAAGGTCCTCCGGCTGGTAGAAGAAGAAAAATTACGCAACTAGAGAGTATTTTACCTGCAGTTGTGTTTTTTTGTCATAATCCTATTCTCGCAGGGTTTTTGGCATTCTTGAATTCTATAACGTTGTTAAAGTGTGACGAGGAAAGAGAGACAGCGATAAGGAGTGAGTGTGTGTGTGTGTGTGTGTGTGTGGTGTGTGTGAGAGGGAGGCAGGCTGTGTGAGGGAGAAACATAGCGCATACGTAATGTTATCTCCACTGCATAGAGAGTTTGAGCAGGATGCAGCAGTATTCTCTCTTCTCATAGCCCGAGTATCTTCAACACTTTATTGAACCCAGTGAAATTTATTTTCCTTCCTATTTCAAAACTGAATATTATAATATATATCTGGTCGGAGTTGCACCAGCTTTTTAAAAAATCCATTACTAAGATTGATGCAAGAACCACCTGTGCAAACACACTCTTTCCTAAGTGGCTTGTACAAGTGATTTCCTGCCGCATTCACCCACTTTTCTCACATTTTTGTATTTTCTCTTCAGCAAAAACACAATTTGAGTGCAGACCTGTTCTCAGGAATCACAAGCAGTTCTTTGCTCATGTATTTTGTTTTTAATTACTTTAAAATGATTTAGTTTGAGTTTAGTTAGTTTCCAATTTGAATTATAAAGTAAGAGAATGATAAGAATACAAACAATAATTATTTGTAACAACAAGTTTCCAACTGGTGATTTCACTAATTCAGGTTGCCACATTAAAAAAGGGGTTAGAAAGGAAAGAATGTGCATTTGTTGGTAGAAAACACACTTTACTCGTAAGAGTATCAAAAATATAACATCAAAATTATGCATTCAGTATAATAGTTTTTGCAAATTTAGATTTAATACATGCAAACATTTACAACTTATAAGAATATGTGTTTAATTTGAATTGATGCAGTTTATAATGAGTGAGAAATCACCAATCATGCTCACCCAAAATAGCATAAGGTTTTGTAGTTTGAGGCATGTTGTGTTTTCTGTCAGAAATGTGAAATCTTTCAAATTTACATCGTTTATTGGACAACATCAGAGTGTTTAAGTATCATCTCAGATGTGTCAACCATCATTCATGTTTGATTCAGTCATATTTTAGCAAGCTAACCCTAACCCCTGTCACTTGGTTCATTTAACAATTACACCTGGCCTGACTGAGTGTAAACAGTGGTAAGAACTTTAGCCTCACAACAAGAGGGTCACTGGTTTGAATTCAGCTTGCTGCTCTTTCTGTTTGGAGTTTGCATGGTCTCTCCGGGTCCTCATGCTTCCCCCCAAAGTTCCACTAAAACTTGCTTTATCTTTTTAGCTTTTTAATTTGTCAAGAGGTCTCTCCTACTAAAAAATGTTTTAAAGCAATACAATTAGCAGATAAAATGGTTACTTGACATATTTTTCCATACATTTCTTGCAGCTTAGGTTTAATTATTGGGTTTATGTTTTCTGTAGGAGTTAATGAGAGCGTGAGTGATTGTCTGTCTCTATGTCTCAGCCCTGTGATAGTCTGGAGAACTGTCCAGGGTGTACCCCGCCTCTTGCCCAATGTCAGCTGGGATCAGCTCCAGCCCCCTGCGACCCAAGCTCAGGTAATCGGTTAAGGATAATGGATGAATAATGTCTACACAAGAACTATATTCTGTGGTGTGATCCATTTATATGTTATATTGCAGACTGTTCAGATCATCCTCACTCAAAATTTGTCTGATAAGGTCGTCAGCACAAGCAGCATATTCAATTTCTTTTTGTTCAGCTGCAACAGGTAGCGGCCCTAGTAATTATGACGACAGCAAACGAGGAAGTCAGGTGACATGGTATAAAGCCAGACTGACTTTCCCAAGAAGCCATGGTGCAACCAATTTTAGTATTTGATTTAGTAACAATCTTACACCCTAACTAATAATGTGAGAACTTGCCAACAAGATCTTCAACCTAATGGACAGAATGTCAATACCACCCATATCGATCCATATGAGCGTTTCACAATTAATACGGCTGCTGTACACAGCAGACTTCAAATACAACTCTGAGTCCTGCCACATCCAGAAGTACTTGGACGACACTGCTATTGTGGCGTCTATCAGGAATGGACAGGAATCTGAATATAGGGATCTGATAAAAGCCTTCAGTGACTGGAGTCACAAGAACTATCTCCTACTGAACACCTCAAAGACTAAGGAAATTATCGTAGATTTCTGCAGGTTCAAGCCCCCTCTTCAGCCAGTGAATACCTGTGGGGTAGGCATCGAGGTGGTGCCAAGTTATAAGTATCTAGGTGTATACCTGGATAATAAGTTGGACTGGTCCCTAAACACAGATGCTCTCTACAAAAAGGTGCAGAGCTGCCTCTTTTTCTTAAGGAAGCTCAAATCTTTTGACATCTGTAGTAAGGTGCTGCAGATGCTTTATCAGTCTGTGGTGGCAAGTGACAAGTGGCAAGTGTATTGTTTTATGCTGCAGTCTGCTGGGGAGGCAGCATCAGACACAGAGATGCAAGGCGGTTGGACAGACTGGTCTAAAGAGCTGGTTCTGTGGTTGGAGTCAGGTTGGACACACTGGAGGAGGTGGTGGAGAGATGCACTGTCAAGATGTTCGAAGCCATCTTGAAATACCCGGATCATCCACTACACAAAACCTTTGTGGACCAAACAACAGTGTATGGTCCTCTCTCTCCGTTGCAGGACGGAGAGATACAAAAGATCCTTCGCTACTACAGCCATCAGGCTGTCTAATTCTACCAGAGTTAACAGGCCAACTGAATTTCCCCTCGGGGATAAACAAAGTAATTTTGATTTGATTTGATTTGATTTTTGATTTGCTAGAGGGGGTGGAGGACAGTGTAGAATGTAAATATGGGATGTATTTTGTTGCCTGTACAAATGCCCTATGAGGTGGTTTTTCAGGAGAGCCCAGTCTCGAACTTGCATGCTGGAACAACCCAGTGCAGGAGCAATTGACCTTACAGCATCTTGCTGTTAGTTTTCTGGTCTAAACCTCAGCAATATTGAAATTAAGCTTTAAAAAAGTGTTATTTAACTAAATATGTTTTTTAAATACAGAACTTTGTTGGTAATCGGCCGTGGCTCTGATGAGCCTCGTGGCTTCATGAAGGCAGAAACTTTCTTCTTCACTTCATCACATCATCGCAATCTTGGAGCGTACAACTTGTCAGGAATTATCCCTAAAACCCTGGATATGTGTAAAATAATAAACCATAATCCTGAAATCCCATGGTTCATTTCTCTCAGCAGATGTTCTGCTCTGCCACCGGCAGTTAGTGTCAGCTGAGTATTGCGTTGCTGGTAGAAACCACTACTGGCAACAGATTCAAAACACGTTAACTCACATTGTTACATCCAATGTTTTGACACATCAGTGAAATATCGACAGCCATCTTCTTTCCACCTTGTTAAACATGATCTGTAATAGGCTACTTCAGTTGTTACAGCTTTCTAACTTTTACTTTTCTCTTACTAAAAAAATGAAGCACAAGCTCTTGCTCCCTAACTGGCCAGGACACCGTGGAACAGCTGACTCTGTAGATACTGGTTGGAGGGGTTCTGTTGGGAATTTGATAGCGTGCTTCCTGAAACAAGCTCCTGGAGTAGACAGTCACTCCTTCTTCTCTTGTCTCGCTGCTGTAACATGAAGCTGCCCTCAAGTGCGATTGGAAATGTCGGGATCATTAAAATGCTGGATGAGGAAAAACAATAATTTTGAAATATATACTGCACAGCCTACATAGACGGTGTAACTCATTTTGTGAGTTCAATTTGTCATCTGCCATAACTGCCCAGTGTTGATTTAGCAGTTTAATTTTGCATTTTTATCTCTGGCCTGAAACTGATTTCAAATGAAACAACCACCACATGTTTACATATATGTGAAGCAAAGCCCACTGGTAGTAAAAGGAGTGGTGAATTTTACCAGACACAGGGTTGACCCATAGACTGTATAAATAATGGACGTAGTCACCGTGACGTCACCCATTGGTTTGTGGACTGCCCATTTGAGGCATTAAGTTCAGCGATACGCTCGTCGCCATCTTGTGTTGTCATCTTTTCTTCGTAAACGGCAAGCATACCATATTTGGACTGTGGAGGAGCAAGAGGGTTCTGACGAAACTGCACTACACATCTCTCTACACGGGCAACCTGACTGAACGAAGCTGCTGCTAATTCATGTCAGCATTAACTGTGATGTTAGTTTTGGCTAGCAAAAGCACAAACAAAATGTATATTACTTACTTGAAATAACGAACAGCGACTCCTTGGATTAGTCCAACCAAACGCTAAACAAGACATTTATAAATGAACAAAATGTTGAAATAAACTGTCATTAAGTGAAAATACAGTGTGAAAGGGTCAAAGTTATGAAACCAAACTGGTAAACGTCCTTTATATATAAATATAAATGTATATATATCTAACTTTATAACTTTATTGACACGCATTGTTCTGCTTCTCTTCTGATGACGCCTCTCCTTGTTAGTGACCTGTCAATCAAAGGTAGCCACGCCCCAAATCATACGATTCTTTATCTCCTATTTTCTTCTAAATAGGGCCATTAATTACACTATTAACGTCAAATTGTCTTGAAGAAGATTTTTTTTCTGGCAATTGAGACTATAGTGTTTTCCTAAAAAAAAATCTGAGGTAATAAATCAAGTGAGTTTCCTCATTTTGTATTGAAATGAATGGACTGAAATGCTTCTGCAACGGCCGTCAGAGACCCCTGCTGGAATTATCTGTCAACCAATGTATTTTTCATGTATCGTCATTATGGGACAGTGTCAGACCTTAATGCATAGCTTAAGTATAAATCTGCTGCATCAAGTTTAAACTTTAAGTGTTTTGTAAATTGTGCAGCTGTCACATCAGAAATAAGAGGTACACACTGAGAGTGCATGGATCTGTAAAATACATATTAACTCATCATGTCACACTTGTAATTTTCTATCTATCGTTTCTTGTTTTTTCGATGGACTGTATTATTTTTCAGATTATTCACAGAACTTGGTGGAACGCAATCACTTTGTCTGGTGGTTGAGCAAAATGGTGCTCTTAACTCCCCCTTTTATGGGAGCCTGAAGAAAAATAACCTGGTTTAACACATAAACTTAATTTTAACTAATATTGTGATACTAATGATCCCTGATCTGTGCTTGAGACTTTAACAAGTCAGGTCACACAGAGAACCTCTGTCAAACCTGTTTCACAGCACAGCCCTCTGGTGACAGAATCTCCCCCTGACACCAATTAACTCATCTTTAGGTCAGATGCTTAATTTCACTACATGATTAAGCCCAGAAGGTTTAGATAAATTATTATATATTTCAGTCCAATTGAGCCATTTTATTTTCAGGCAAGTTCAAACAGGTTCGCTTTGTTTGTATGATTTGCATTTATTTCTCAATCTCAACCTGTTATAAGAACTATTCAGGCTTAAACTTATGTTGCCTCCATTTATATTTCCCTTTTCATTCAGCATATGCTTAAACAATTATTATATTTTATTCATTATAAGCAAATATAAAATGAACAAATAAAGCAAGACAAATGGTGAGCAGGGAGGTAAACAGACATTGTAGGAGGCAGTTGCTCTCTGTCTGACTCTTTCTAAGATAAAACATGACTCCAATAAAAACTCTTCACAGCAAACACTGAGGATTACCTGAAGAAGGCCTTTATTACCAGAAAGACACAACGCTGTCAAGTATCTCAAATGTCATTTTCTTTGACACGCACAAACTAATTTTCCTCACAACTCCACTTTATTGGGATGACGGCAGAAATCTTTGAGACAAAACAACAACAGCAGCAGATGAAACTATCAGCAGGGTTATATACGACTCTGCGTGACAGAGAAAATGTGGTGTTTGTGATGTGAGTTAAGTAGCCCTTTCATAGGCAAGGGGAGCAAGAGACCAAACAGCTGCAGCAGCCAGATTAACATACATACAGTACATGACTCCTCTTCTGCTAAATTGGATTAGTAATTGCAACTTTCGCTCTGACAGGGAAAGTACATGACTGCACTGAGCTCCTAATAGCCTCTCAAAGTGCCCTCAGTGGATTAAGTGGTAAATATGGCAGATGAAAGGGAAGCTGACAGCCTTCCTTCTTTAATTGGCCGATGAGAAATCATCACTCATTCATCCTTTTGATACATATAGAGGGGCGTCCCTTAGCAGAGGCTAATTTAGCATGTCACATGTGGTATTTTTAAATTCATTCCAGGGAAAAAAGGGCTTCTTGTGAGCCATCACTCGACTCCACAGACGATGTAACCTTAAATGTGACCCTGAGCAACATTTTCGAGTGACTCTCTCATTAACTACAAACCTAAGATGAACCACAGACAAGTGTTTTGAGAGGCTCGACGGAGCTGTGATGATGATCTAACACTCATTTAAAGGAAATGCAGGGACTCAATATAGTGCAGTAAATAAATACATGTAACTAAAATGGTGTTGCTGCTCTCGCCATCAGCTCTTAAAAAGAAATGTTACTGTTACAGTCAGATGTTAATTGCTCCCATGTTGCTTTAGTTTTATATTTTATCATCTTATCGTGTAACTTAGACACTGGATTGTTAAACAGATTGGCAGGGTTTCTTTACAGACAGAACATATCAATATGTGTAAAGACATTTATATATTATTGGTCGTTGGCACTGTGACAGGTCCTGGGTGGCTAGTAAGAGTTGAGACATGTAAATTATTGTGGAGGGGGCGTGGTGCATCAGCTGTGGGAGAGAGGTGCGGAGAGGGCTCAGGAGAGCAGCGCCAGGTGAGTGTGAGTGGCACACCTGCATAGCATTAGCTAATCACTCTCTCCCTTTTAAAACACAGTAGCGTGCTGGACCTTGGAGGCAGAAGACTGGAGCACACAATCAGCTGTTAAAACAAGCAGACGGAGCATGGCAGCGTAAAGCTCGAGGAGGTGCCTGTGAACGGCTCTGTACCATTGTATAAATTGTATTTAATAAGAGAAAACCTAACCGTCCCTGTGCTCTGTGTCCTACCTGCTGAGAAAAGAACCCACAGTGGCTCAGACTACGCCACAATTATGTATGTATGTACTTGTGTACCTTTTTGACTCTCTTTAAGCCTTTTTGACACTGTAGCTGGCCACAGTGAAGAATACCCAAATGAGGCTAAATTTGGCAATGGGAAAAAAATGATAAGACCATTTTTTCAGGGATCCCTTGACCTCTGACCTAAAGATATATGATTGAAAATGGGTTATATGGGTATGAGTCTTCTCTTTACAGACTCGCCCACTATGCAGATCCTCTGCAAAGAAAAAAGAAGCTCTTTTTCATGCTGTATAATTGTGTTATTTTCTCCTCTTCTAAAAAGGTTGTATCTGATCTGCATACTGGGTCCCTAAACAGTTTGTGAAATGCATAAATTGGATATCACTGTAAAGCGGAGACACATGTGGTTATGCATCTGTGATGATGTTAATCATTTCACTGCAGTCAGGGTATTTTTTTGGTACTTAATAAAATGAGCTGATGTGACCTTGAGGATAATCACAGCCTCTTGAAACTTTACAACCATAAAGTAAAAACCTAGAGCATTCAGAGGATGTGCAGCTTTCCTGGTATACTGACAATAAGGAGGTTTCTGAGCGATTTCCAAGTCAGAATTGCTTGCTATACAGTCAATGAAAAATGTAAAATCTCACAAATATTTGAAGCATGGATTTTACTGTGGTGTTCCTCAAGGTCTAGGTGTATGTTGCAATGTGAGGTGCAGGGAAACATAGTGAGACTTGGGGAAGACAAAAAAACCCCATCACAATAGCCAGGAGTTATGCTGAAAAATAACTCAGACTTTTATTTTCAGTCTCAAAAAAAATAGAACAAGACAAAATAAAATATGAGTAAAAAAAACAACTGGTCACTGCTCAAACAATTCAGATGCAGCTCTCCCTCTATCAGCCTCTGCCTCTGTCATTTCACTCATATGTAGTATGAGGGCCCGCCTTGCCAGTTCAAACTGGCCTATCAGGTCAGCACTATAACATCAGAGGTGACAAGGTTAAACACAAATATACATAGTTATTCTTAGTTTCCTCACACCAACAAACCCCATTTAATTTCTTAAATATGTGATCATTAATGTTATACATTCAAATTAAGTGAAACATTTCTTTTCATTCAATATTTATTTTAATTAGCTGTAATTTTCATTACACATCCTTTGACCAATCAGATGCAGGTACCCACCTACTCACATACATCATAAAAGGGCTGCAACTGAGGCGTGCTTCCTCTTTCAGCACCAGCACAAGATGGCCTCCACAAAGGACTCAAAGGACAGGTTATGGCTTTAACTTAAAACTGAGCTTTATGCAAAATATATAATTTGTATCTCTAAATTTATCATCTAACCATTTGATACCAAATAGAGGAAACAAAGAAAACTGTTTATGAGTCTGTGTACTTTTGTTAAAGGAAAAAAGGGTTTAAGCAACAGCTAGTGAGGGAGTTGATGCTTCCTCAGTGTATTTTGGAGTATGAAGTGTTTTTTGTTACTGCAACAACAAAAGCAGCAAAGTGCAGCAACTATCAAATACCAAAAAAGCTTGGATCACCTGTGATAGAACATGGTTTACTGGCCTGCCATAGCAGAATTTCTATCCAAATCAATCCTAATTTTTATACTTCCGAGCCCTGAACTGTTCATAATTCATGTTATTACAAAACATGATTGATCATGGGAATGGACACCATGTACTTGCATCATGTCTTAAGCCATGATACATTTCATTATACGCTTTCAAAATTTCAAATAGGTGTCGAACCAAAACACAATGTTTATAACTGATTTGCATCTCAAATTAATTTTAAGGTTCCCATCTTTCAGATGTTTACCGCTTCTATGTGGCATCTACTGCTGATCTGCTATCTCCCCATACTTAAGAAAAGACACAAATGGCTCTAAGGGTTTAGTATAAATATAATAAATATAAATAAATAATTAAATGCAAATAGATGCATTTCAACTAACTAAATAACTTAAATATTAAAAATATATGTTGACAAAGGATGAGTTAGGGATGGAAAATCTGCAATAGGCCTTACTCATCCAATCAAGATTAAATGCAGGACTCTTTTTCCAATAAAACAGCATGGATATGCATCTAAAAACCGCATCTAAAAAATACATATGAATAAATAAGCCTTTATCAAGCTGAAGGCAGACAGATGGAGAAATCCTATATCGTTTCCCAGTAATACCACTTCCAATAATGGTCGAGAGCCAGACACACAGACTGGGATTTAATGCTCAGGATGAAATCCCGGGCTCCTGGTGTGACGTTCTGCCTCATCTATTGTGTGATGAATCCATCACCCGTTTCCTGGCTCGCTGGAGCCATCTGAATTCATAAAAAGACAACATTAGCATAAATGTTCATAGGAACCTTTAAAGGGCTCAGACAGAACAGTCCACCTTCCACTGCTGAGGAAAAAAAAAAAAAACATTTCTCCAAAGTGATGTTCAGAAATAATAATAAAGTATCAGCCAAATCTTTGAAAACATCACAGGGAGTGTGGACACAGTGACATTTTTGTTCCGTCTCAGTAAATGAGCTGTTCATAATTCCTTTTCATGCTTTGTATGAATCCATTGGGTGGCGAGGCATCCATAGGCTGTATCAGCTGGCACAATATGTGAGCATTAGTAACACCGGAGCTGCATTTCTCTTGGTTCAGTTTTTTTTTTTGCATCCGTGATGAGGCCTCCCACTGCGTCTCTTTAAAGCTGCATTTCCCAGCCATGAAGTCGCTCTCGGTTGGAAAAAAGTATTTTTCCGATCCCACAGAGTGGAGCTCAGTCGAGATTTGAAGGACAGTTATTTCATGTACTTTATCGTCACTTCTCAGGCTGCCGATGCCCAGACAGTGAAGATTGTTTACTATTTTAAGGCTTTGAAACATGTTATCTGGCAAACTAATGGAGCATTCATAGAATTTATGCAACTACTCAGTGTCCCAGTGCACCCATCCTTCCCTGTTTTCTAAAAGCAAGATGCTTTAAAAGTTTCCTCCTGAGCTGCAGCAGGACAGATCGGGTTGCTATAGCGGGGGCAGAGAGGCTGAAGACAGCATCCCTTTGTTATCTCTGAGCATGAGGACATTGTCCTCTGAGAGGATGTGGCTGCTGTTATCTTTGTCACCTGACACACACAAACAGCTGTGATACATCACCCTGCTTTTATCATTGTGCTTTTCAAACATAGTGGCCAAATCTGGCCCATCGCAGCTGTGAACAACACATTATTGTTTTCACAACACAACAGAATCAGATAGCAGAGGCCGCCAGTTAGTGATTCATTACAAAAACATGGAAGCTTATCACCAAAAACAAAAACATGCCAGCTTATCATCGACAACAAAGAAAATTGGAAAAGAGAAAATATATCCGTGTTTACATGTATACATTGACCTGATCTCGATCTGGGCATTTATCAGATGGCACAAGTCATGAACTTTTTCTTTTTTTTTTTTTTTTTTACATGTGGATGAAACAGCAGTGTGTGAAAGCTGCAGCATGTGTTGGGGGAAAAAAAGATGCCATATCTTTTCAGGAGTCATTGCTGTGGAGGTTACAGTGTGTCCCTGAGATGATGGGTCATTAACAGCTGCTTTTCTGATGGCAGCCTCCGCCTTCACAGCCAGGAAAACAACAGCGTCCTTCACTGTGGCCTCCACCCTCTAAAGCACAGAGACAATGTTTCTGACTTTCACTGTAAGAGAAAGAGACAAAGTATTTTGTTTCTTTTACAATGCCATAAAGCTGAACTGAAAACCAAAGCCACAGTATTATTTCAAAATAAAACTGGTGCCAGGATTGACAAAGTCATCAACCACATCCTGCCCATGACAGAGCAAATATTCAGCAATCACACAATAATCCAGTAAATTCAGCCAGTGCAGGAAAAACACCTCAACTGACTCATGACGCATGAATTCTGACTTTTTACACATCAGCACCATGATGTAGTTATTTCGGCACACTTTTGTTCCATTTTTGCAATTAACTCACAGCAAAAACTGTTTATTATGGGTACATACTGATGTTTCAGCGCTATACCAGCAGTCATTAAGGCGTAGTTCCTGGAGAAGGCGAAGAATTTCACTGAGCTGTGTGCACCTTCGGGTGATATTATTAATCCAGACATGACAGGTTTTGGTTTTGAACAACAGATGCAGAAGAGCAAAATTGGTTATTTTGGCAATGGTTGATGACAGAAAGTAACGATTGATAGTATGCATTTGGTGGAGGAAGAGAACAACTGGAGAGGTGTTTGTTTAATGCGCATTTATTCCATCCGACAAACTCATCAAACTCATCTCTGACATGCTTGCAGAAGATGAATTAATTGTGACAGAGACTGTACACTTATACACATGTCATGGCACGATGCCAGCTATTTTGGATTTTGCAGGTTGCTGAACATTATACATACATAGTCAACGTGTCATACAGATGAAACATATGTGTCAGTCAAACTGGTCAGACTGTCCACAGCTAATATGGTCAGAATGTCATAGCTGAATTAAGTGGTCAGTGCCTTGTCTGCATATCAATATCTTACTCAAATGTAGAGTATATACAAAGTCTGTTCCTCAAAACACACACAAACCTAAGTATCAAATGTGCTGACTTTACCAATGCATGTGCAATGGAGAATTGCTAAGGAATGCATATTAACAATGATAATGGCGCCATTGTTTACACTGGTGCAGCTTGGTCAAGTAACATGAAATTAAATCCTGTGGTCAAAATCACAGGGTGAGAAATGAAAAGCATGAGGCCCTGCCATGCACACATGCTACAGGGGCCAAAATGTGGCCTGTGACAGACGAGATCAGACTTGTTTTCAGCTGGAAATGTGTTTGCTATGTAACTGAAGCGGAAATTGAGGACTTTCGAAAAAAACAAGTACTTTTACTTTTGCTACTTTTTGTACTTTTCCTTTAGTAACGTTTGAATGCAGGACTAGTAGAGTAATTTCACAGTGTGGTATTATTAAGTATATGAATACTCCTTCCACTTCTTCAAAGTTTAATTCAGAGCTTGAGATTTCTATGCAAATAATTAACACTAAAAAAACAAAGAATTGCCGCATTTCCAATATTATGCCAACAATTGGTTCAGTTGGACACCAAAGCCACTTAAAAGTATTTTTTCTCAGTTATACTCTGTTGAGTTCTCTTGGCTCAGTATTACAGTGTGTTTCCAGTGTATGGGATTCAACAGCTACACCATTCTGGCATCAGAGCACAAGTTTTCACACCTCATGTGTGAATGGAAGGAAGGAATGAAAATACCTGCATCATGGTGTTGCAAACAAAAGCACCAGCAGAGAAAAGTAACAGGTCAACTTTTGGAAGAAAATTAAGACACCTTTGTCAACTGTGTGAAATCACGTAAGGATGAAACAACCCTGCAATAAACCTTTTGGAGGAAGTTCTAAATGAATGAAAGTACTCTTATTCTTTCAGGAGCTGCAAATGAGTATGTTCAGAATCTGAAACTATGCAGCACCTTTCTGTTTCCTTTCACAATTGCAGAGCTTGACCTTTATCTGAATAACATCTAAGAGGTGGAAGTAATTGGACTGTAATTGTATGAGTTTACTTCTGAAACTCTCTTAAATGTCTTGAAGCTTATTCAATGCAGATTTGCAGGACCCATTGTGAAAATGAAACACTTAACCTGCCACTGCTGTTTTCAGCCATTTATGTGGCTTGAGTTGTTCTCTGTGGATGAAGTGGCTGGTTCATGGTGGTGCACCTCCACAATGTGCTGCATTACCTGCTTCAACCGGATCGGACACAGCTGTGCAGGCAGATGTTCATGCCGGGAATATAGTCCTCTTGTGACAGGTTAATTTCTCATATGCACAGTGATAAACATAAACAGTAATGTCTCATATTCAGAGCACTATGATGCATTAAAATCATCCAAATATTACAGTAATGAGGTTTGCCATTTGTCACCTGACACTACGTTACAGAAAAGCAATCATTAATAGAACATCTGTGCTGGAGGAAAATACAGACTGTCTGCAGCCTGTTGCTGGAGGACAGGTAGACACACACCACACACCACACACACACCACACACCACACACACACACACACACACACACACACACACACACACACACACACACACACACACACACACACACACACACACACACACAGATTAACTGGAATATAACTAAATACATTTTTGCTTTACCTGAGTATTTCTGTTTTATGCAACTGTATACTTCAACTTCACTACATTTAAGAGGGAAATATTGTTCAAATAAATGTAGTGAAGTAAAAAGTACACCTTTATACTTACAAAATATAGAAAACAAATAAATTATGTTGCATTATTTGAATGCTTTATTTCTCTGCAGATTCAGATTATCATTATAAAATATAAACAAATGAATAATTTATAATAATACATCATTACCTAAGTATTTCTTAGTACACCCACCTTTACCAGCTGCAATATTAGTAATGATTTTACATGAATGCATTAATAATATAATTTTTACCCATCATGCATAATGAGTACTTTGACTTTTGATGTTTTGGTATATTTAAATGCTAATTCTGGGTAAGGTGTTTTTAAACAATCAAGAAAAGAATTTTAAATTGTTTGAGTCTGTGCTCATGAGGTATCTAGTGTATTTGCTGTTGAGTTGTATGTATTGTAAACTCCCAAAGGGACAGCACTGCAAATTAGCCTAGCCTATAAATTCTGTTGTATACCTGCCCCTAAACAAATAAACATTAAATACATAAAATTAGTTCCTATTTGTTTTCTACTGTTCTTTTTCTTGTTAACAGCAGCAGCTTTGTTCAGTGGGATAAAAACAGATATTGACTTGATGACTTGATGACTTGAGGCATAAAGACTGAGATGGCTATTCAGTTATGAAACATAAAAATGAGCCGGTCTTCTGAAGGGGAAAAAGCTATGTATAGAAGTATTTAATAGGTCATCATAACAGTTAATTTAGGACATTTTATAGCATTTCCGAAACTTCTCCAGAAGTACATCTTGTCCTGCATGTTTTAGACCTTTCCCTGCTCCCATACAGCTAATTCACATGATTCAAACTCTTGCTGCTTCATAACAAGTTAATCTTTTGAACCAGCTGTGATGGAGCCATGCACTCTATGGTTGGAGCAGGAAATAAAATCTTAAACGTGCAGGACAAGTGATACTACAGGTTGATTTAGTTTTACAAATGAATCAATTTGTAAAATAACTGTAATTCCATGTTGAATGGGCAAAATGTTGCTGTGACATAGGAATAAAAATGATTGAATGTAACAGAATATATTTACACTGTGTATTTCTATCTGAATGAATTTGAATGTTATCCGATGATTGAACGGCCATTATCATCAGTATGGGCCTGCTCCACCTGCTGGTAGGCCTACTTAATTTGCGGTATTCATGTGCATTTATCTTTACTTTATACGTTTTTTATAATGCCTAACCAGGAAGTTTTTTGCCCTAGCCTTAGAATAGTTTTTTGTAGTGCTGCAGCCTTTTAACTAAAGGTAACAGCTTTGTTCTCGGCAAGCTGTCTTTGAATGGGCTGATAACAACCTTCTCAACCTGCCAACAGGTGGAACAGGCCTCTATATGCCCATTTTTATGGACTGATAACTGCTGATAAGGCAAATTCAATTGTCTGATAACATTTGGAAACAAGTGACTTCTTTCATCACTGATAACAATAAAGTTTGGTTTATGGGCAGTCATGAACAGACCTTTTACATTTTTTTAAAAAATTGAACATGATGATTTCCTTGAGTGCTGAATGTGCTGCTATGCATGACTCCATTTAACTTTTTAATTGGGAAATAAATAGAGATTAATGCATAATGACAGAAACTGACATAATTGAGTTTACTTTTGTACAAGAGCTGTTGAAAGGTTTGAACCATAGTTCAATTAGATATGATGATATATTAGAAAATAAGAGCAGTTTAGAGAAGGCCCATGACTGTTTCAACATGACTGGTCTGGTCCTCTTGGTTGTTATTCTGCAGCATAGTGTTTGATAACCTTTGTTTACTGACAGTGGAAATCAAGAAGCTAAAGATGAGCCGAGTGCTGCTAGATCTTAAGTGATTTACAAGAATGCATTGTAGTGCCAACAAAACTTAACGATAATTGCTTTTTGCACTTGTACAACATAACAGCATGTTAATAAAAACGGAACACATCTTGGAGACATGATGTCTCACTTATTTAATTTTTTTCAGTTGTGAAAACACTTATTTTCCCTGTAAATGTGTGTGAGTTGAAGCTCTGACATACTTGATGATTTAAAGGATATAATTATGATTTCTTCACACTGCTCCACAGAAAATAAACAACTATCTGAATTACACGTATATAAAACAAAAAATAAAGATATTTCATGACTGTAAACACATTAAATATTCAAAGTCACCTTTGGCAGCAGTTAAAGCCACAAGTCTCTGTGGTTGGGTTCCTAAAATCAACATAATAATGAGGTATGTGATTGAACAATTTAAGCCCTGCTACGGTTTCTCAGTTGAATCGAGGTCACTGTTGTTTTGGAGCCATTTCTGTTTGGCTTTCTTTTTGGACTCGTCTTGCTTTAAAAATAAATCTACTCCCAAGTGGCAGATCTCTGTCAGACTGCAGCAGGTTTTCCTCCATTTTTTTGTCGGTATTTTGCTGCATTCATTCAGCCACCTTCACATTCCCTCCAGGGCTTGCAGCAGGGAAGCTTCACCACAGCAAGATGGTGCCTTTATCAGCCTTCATAGTGGGGTTTTTAAGCCTTCAGTATGCTTTAAACTAAGTAGGGCAACAGCATGTGAGCATCTGACCAAGTCGAAGGGCACAAGTGCTTAAGTTCGTTTCGAATGGCTACATTTAAAAGAGGAAAAAAAAAAGCCTGCCATCATTGAAAGTGGTGAGAGACAATGAATGCTACACTTGGAAATAATGGTACACACTTTTGGACAGTGTATCTCTGAAAGCTTTTATGGTGTTCCACTTGGTTGTAGCCTACACACACAAAATGTCATGAAAGTAGTTGTGTGAAGACTGGAAAAAGGAAGCATGGAAGGTAATTAAAGAGGGAGAATGGCAGCTATTTTCTGTGTAATTGTAGTGCAACTTAACCTGCTGTCATCACAGCAGCTATAATCACATAGTGCTAACTGACATAGTTAGACTAGGAAGAATAAAGATTATGTATCTTTTGGGAGGACAGATTCATTCACACATTTTAAACACTAGAATGTGTAAAAAGGCATTTATACAATCACATTCTTATTGCATTCATTCAACCTTTCACACTTTCTGTTATCAGATACCAGCTTTTTCAGAAAAAAAAAAGTGATGCTGCACTTTTCCACCAAAAACAAAACTAGCATGCATAAGCGAAGCACATTTTTGAATGCAGGAAAACCTGTTACATACAGGTGATGGGCTCCTTTTCTGCTGCCAGACAAGCATGCCTTTCTGTCATTTGTTTCTGGTTTGTCACATTCAAGTGGAAGCGTCCAGGGCTTCTTTTTTAGAAATAAATAATGTTTTTCATTGCAAGTAAGAAAGCATCTGATTCCTACAACTTTCTTACCCTTGTTGGACTATGAAGACCTGCTTTTTATGAATGCTCCTCATCAGTTTTTAAAGAAATCGGATACTGTATATCACTGTGCTTTGCGTTTTATAACTGGTTGCAGCTATCGTGTACATCACTGTTCCTTATATGCTGTCGCACATTGTCCATCTTTGTATGTCCATAGACTCTCTCACTGGTCAACATTTATTTTTAAATCTATTCTTGGACTTCTGCCTACATATTTGTGTTTACACATGTGTATACACCTCAGCCAATATGGCCTGCATTCTCAGGACTTCATACAGATGCAGGTGCCGCGAATCGGGGCGGACCCAAACGCAGAATTACAGGCAGAGGCAGGAGTTAGGCAAAAAAGGCTTTACTTAAGACAAAAAGCAAAGTTCCAGGCAAAGGTACAGATACGTCAAGGCAGGTCGATAACAGGTTGCAAGCAAAAGTCAAAAATCCCCCAAAAAAACCAAGTAATCAAATGCGCGATACAGAGCAGGCAGGAGCACTAACTAAGATCTGGCAATGAGGCAGAGGAACTGACAGGCTTAACCCTCTGGGCCCACTTTAATTTACTACCCTTTCAGACCCTTCGGGCTGAAAATGTCCACCTCCAAAAAAATGCTATAAAAACTTTACAGATTAATATTTTTTTCTACTTTTTTCTGCATAAACCTCTTAAACAGCTTATGCCCTGCTCAAAACTATTAAACATTCAAAGATTTTGAGGATTTTAACCCTTTAAATGCCAGTTTGATTGCATGATGTCACTGATGTTTTATATGAAAAAAAAACACAAAAATGTAGTTATTTTTCATATCATACATTTTTTTGGCTGGGGAATTGGTTTTTATCACAGCCTTGGATATGTCAAAGATTAAGAACAAAATTGATTTTGATGCATTTTTAGTTTTGTGTAGTGTCAGATTTAAAATGAAAAAAACCCTTTTTGGCCACTTGATGGCAGCATGTCCACTTCTAAATAACGCTTTAAAAATATTACTGATATATATTTTTTTCCAACTTTTTTGGATTAAATCTTTCAATCAACTTCAGTCCTGATAAAAACCATTAAATATTCAATTATTTTCAGGATTTTAACCCTTTAAATGTCAGTTTGATTCCATGATGTCACTGTTTTTCAAAGAAAAAACAATCAAAAATATAGTTATTTACCATTTAATAGATCATTTTTGGCTGGGGCATTTATTAGGGCATTTATTTTTTTTATCACAGTCTTGGATATGTCAAAGATTAGCAACAAAATTGATTTTGATGCATTTATAGTTTTTTTGTGTAGTGTCAGATTTAAAAATGTACTACCCTTTTATGGCACACATGTCCACTTCCAAAGAACACTATAAAACTATTACTGATATATATATATTTCAACTTTTTTTGGGTTAAACCTTTTGATCAACTTCAGTCCTAAACAAAACTATCAATAATCATCAGGATTTTAACCCTTAAAATACCAGTTTGACTACATGCTAATATTTCTTATGAAAACAAGATATGGTGTGTTTTGTTAGATATGTGTGTGTGTTTGCTGTTTCATGTGTCTTGACCTCACTGTAAAACTTGAAAAGTTACTACTGTCATACACAGCCATATATGCACTCTTTCAAGTCAATAAAAACATGGGCACTTAAAAAAAAAAGCTACAAACAGTTTGTGACAGGACTCCAGCCAGGTGCAGAAACTTACAAACCGTTGTTTTTGTTTTCTCCACTGTGACCTCTTTGAAGTGCAGTAAGAGAAGAGGGACCATTTTTTATTGACTGGAAAGAGTTAATATATGGCTCTGTATGACAGGAGTAACTTTATTAGACATTACAAGTTTTACAGTAAGGTCTAGACACATGAAATAGCAAACACACACACACATCTAACAAAACACAGCAAATCTTGTTTTCATAAGAAATATTAGCATAATGTAGTCAAACTGGCATTTTAAGGGTTAAAATCCTGATGATTATTCAATATTTGATAGTTTTGATTAGGACGGAAGTTGATCAAAAGATTTAAACCAAAAAAGTTGAAAAAGATATATATCAGTAATAGATTTATAGTGTTTTTGGAAGTGGACGTGTCTGCCATAAAAGGGTAGTACATTTTAAATCTGACACGACACAAAAAACTAAAAATGCATCAAAATCAATTTTGTTCTTAATCTTTGACATATTTTTTGGAGGTGGACATTTTCAGCCCGAAAGGGCTTGAAAGGGTAGTAAGCTTGTACACAGTGTATTATAGAGCCATTAGAAAAAAATTAATTAGAATTTCAAAGGGGGGAGGTCAAGGGAGCGGAAAATTCCCACAGGGATCATGAAAGCAGGTCCCAAGAGTCAGAAGTTTACTGAACAAAAATACTTTTATATTTTGTGCCCCGTCTACCTGGAACGATGTGCAGAAGGACTTGAAATTGACACATCTTGTAACTCTGGGGGAATTCAAGTCAATTTTAAAAGACAGAGAAATAAGCTCAACTGGATCTTGTGATTGAACTGTGTGATCCTGTTATCCAACTCTTGTACTGTGTGACTGTATTTTATTTGTCTTTTGTGTGTTTAGGGTGTGGCGTGTTTTGTGCTGCCGTCTTGGCCAGGTCACTCTTGGAAAAGAGGTTTTTAACTTCAGTGAGTTTTTTTACCTGGTTAAATAAAGGACATTGAAAATGAAGCTAATGAATCTGCAATTTCTTGACTGGCCACTTGAGGCTGGCTCCAAAAGGGAGTCGGTCCTTATTGACTCCCATATTAAAATGCCCAACTTTTCTGTGAAAATAAACATGTTTACGGCCTGGTACAAATATCAGTTTTGGTCTCCGAAGCTTATTTCCCCTTCAAGAAAACTGTGAGGGGGATGGATTTGTATACTTGTTAAATCTATAAAATAATTCATAACTAAGGGCAGAATTATCACAGAATTATCACCACAACATCATGCCGAAGTTGTACACTTTCATTCATTCATGATCCT